>NW_024058723.1:0-37500 GCF_016432855.1 Salvelinus namaycush
AGGTCCCCCCGTGTGGTTCTGGGATTTTTGCTCACCGTTCTTGTGATCATTTTGACCCCACGGGGTGAGATCTTGCATGGAGCCCCAGATCGAGGGAGATTATCAGTGGTCTTGTATGTCTTCCATTTCCTAATAATTGCTCCCACAGTTGATTTCTTCAAACCAAGCTGCTTACCTATTGCAGATTCAGTCTTCCCAGCCTGGTGCAGGTCTACAATTTTGTTTCTGGTGTCCTTTGACAGCTCTTTGGTCTTGGCCATAGTGGAGTTTGGAGTGTGACTGTTTGAGGTTGTGGACAGGTGTCTTTTATACTGATAACAAGTTCAAACAGGTGCCATTAATACAGGTAACGAGTGGAGGACAGAGGAGCCTCTTAAAGAAGAAGTTACAGGTCTGTGAGAGCCAGAAATCTTGCTTGTTTGTAGGTGACCAAATACTTATTTTCCACCATAATTTGCAAATAAATTCATTAAAAATCCTACAATGTGATTTTCTGGATTTTTTTTCTCATTTTGTCTGTCATAGTTGAAGTGTACCTATGATGAAAATTACAGGCCTCTCTCATCTTTTTAAGTGGGAGAACTTGCACAATTGGTGGCTGACTAAATACTTTTTTGCCTCACTGTACTAAACATGTAAACATATGTTAGCCGTAATAATAAACTATGTCACTAGGGAGCAGGAGAGAACTGTAAGGACTCTGAATTACTGACTACCATGAATCAATCAAATGTATTTAAAAAGCACTAATTTACATCAGCAGATGTCACAAGGTGATTATGCAGAAACCCAGCCTAAAACCTCAAAGAGCAAGCAATGCAGATGTAGAAGCACGGTGGCTAGGATAAACTCCCTAGGAAGGTAGGGAACCTAGAAAGAAACCTAGAGAAGAACCAGGCTCTGAGGGGTGGCCAGTCCTCTTCTGGCTGTGTCGGGTGGAGATTATAAGAAGATATGGCCATTAAGGCCAAATTGTTCTTCAAGATGTTCAAACGTTCATAGATGACCAGCACGGTAAGAAAATAATCACAGTGGTTATAGAGGGTGCAACAGGAGAAAATGACATTTGGCTTTTCATAGCCAAGCATTCAGAGATTGAGACAGCAGGTGCGGGAGAAGGTAGTATGTCCGGTGAACAGGTCAGGGTTCCATAGCCGCAGGCAGAACAGTAGAAACTGGAACAGCAGCACGACCAGGTGGACTGGGGGCAGCCAGGAGTCATCAGGCCAGGTATTCCTGATGCATGGTCCTAGCACTCAGGGAGGGCAGGGAGAGAGCAAGAGATGGGAGAAATAGAGGGAACAACAGAACACCAGTTGGTACAGACTGACCCTAGCCCCCCGGCACATAGACTATTGCAGCAAAGATACTGGAGACTGAGACAGGGGTGGGTCGGGGGACACTGTGGCCCCGTCCGACGATACCCCCAGACAGGGCCAAACAGGCAGGATATAACCCAACCCACTTTACTAAAGCACAGCCCCCACACCACCAGAGGGATATCAACAGACCTCAAATGTACTACTCTGAGACAAGACTGAGTATAGCACCACCAACATCCACAGAGGCTTCCTTCTCTGCCCCCCTGAAGGACAGTCTGTTACTCACTCACCCAGTCACCCAGCCAGCACCCATCTTTAGGCCTCAGCTAGTCACTCAGCCAGCCCCCAGCTCTAGGCCTCAGCCAGCCCCCAGCTCTAGGGCTCAGCCAACCCCCATCTCTAGGGCTCAGCTAGTCACTCAGCCAGCCCCCAGCTCTAGGCCTCAGCCGGCCCCCAGCTCTAGGCCGCAGCCAGCCCCCAGCTCTAGGGCTCAGCCAGCCCCCATCTCTAGGGCTCAGCTAGTCACTCAGCCAGCCCCCAGCTCTAGGGCTCAGCCAGCCCCCAGCTCTAGGCCTCAGCCAGCCCCCAGCTCTAGGCCTCAGCCAGCCCCCAGCTCTAGACCTCAGCCAGCCCCCATCTCTAGACCTCAGCCAGCCCCCAGCTCTAGGGCTCAGCCGGCCCCCAGCTCTAGGGCTCAGCCAGCCCCCAGCTCTAGGCCTCAGCCAGCCTCCAGCTCTAGGGCTCAGCCAGCCCCCAGCTCTAGGGCTCAGCCAGCCCCCAGCTCTAGGGCTCAGCCAGCCCCCAGCTCTAGGGCTCAGACAGCCCCCAGCTCTAGACCTCAGACAGCCCCCAGCTCTAGGCCTCAGCCAGCCCCCAGCTCTAGGGCTCAGCCAGCCCCCAGCTCTAGACCTCAGCCAGCCCCCATCTCTAGACCTCAGCCAGCCCCCAGCTCTAGACCTCAGCCAGCCCCCAGCTCTGTACACCTGGTGACCTCCAACAGGCTCTGTGCATCTGGTAACCTCCAAACAAATCAAATCAAATCGTATTTGTCACATGCACCGAATACAACAGTGAAATGTGTTGCTGCCATGCTGTGATGTTGTCTTAGGTCTTTCTTTATGTAGTGTTGCGGTGTCTCTCTTGTCGTGATGTGTGTTTTGTCCTGTATTTTTATGTTGAATCCCAGCCCCCCATCCCCACAGCAGTCCTTTTTTGCCTTTTGTAAATAGGAATATGTTCTTAACTGCCTAGCCTAGTTAAATAAAGGTTAATGAATTATGGGGTGAAAGCTATTGAAGTTTTAAAGGAACCATTTTTAATGTAAACTCAATTAAAATTAATTGAACATCACCAAAGTCAAAAAATACAAAGGTAATTGCCGTTGATTGAACGGAGGAGTTCCCTGAACCAATAACAGTTGGCCGTATTCAGGGAATACGGGTGGAAGCTATTGATGTTTTTTGGAAGTGTTTATGTCAAGCAAAAATATAAATAAAGTTTTAAAAAACTTTTAAACTAAAGGCCCTGGATTCTCTGAACAATGTCAAATTGGTTTGACTTCTCTTAACCCAGGGTTTCCTTAACAAACAGCACCCCCTATTGAGAAAAGGTTCTCGTCGTCAGCTGATTTAAAATATTACATTTATATCATCCTGTCATGTTCCGTTTGACAAGCAAAGTCAGAGTCTTTAACTTCTCTAGGATAGGGGGCAGCATTTTCACGTTTGGATGAAAAGCATACCCAAATTCAACTGCCAGCTACTCATCCCCAGAAGATAAGATACGCATATTATTAGTAGATTTGGATTGAAAACACTCTTAAGTTTCCAAAACTGTTTGAATCATTTCTGTGAGTATAACATAACTTATTTAGCAGGCGAAACCCCGAGGACAAACCATTTTTTTTTGAGGTCACTCTCTTTTCAATGGAGTTTCATTGGGAATAAAGATTTCTAATTGACTTTCTTGCAGTTCCTACCGCTTCCACTGGATGTCAACAGTCTTTAGAAATTGGTTGGGGGTTTTTCCTTTGTGTAATGAAGAAGTACGGCCATCTTGAACGAGGGTCACTCGAAGTGTCCTGTTTGTTAGAGGCGCGTGACCAGAAAGCTATCTACAGTTTGTTTTAATCCTGTATTGAACACAGATCATCCCGACTTCAATTTTATTGATTATTTACGTTAAAAAATACCTAAAGTTGTAATACAAAAGTAGTTTGAAATGTTTTGGCAAAGTTTACAGGTAACCTTTGAGATATTTTGTAGTCACGTTTGAGCAATTTGGAAGCGGTGTTTTTCTGGATCAAACGCGCCAAATAAATTGACATTTTGGATATATATCGACGGAATTAATCGAACAAAAGGACCATTTGTGATGTTTATGGAACATATTGGAGTGCCAACAACAGAAGAAGCTCGTCAAAGGTAAGGCATGAATTATATTTTTATTTCTGCGTTTTGTGTCACGCCGCAGGGTTGAAATATGCTTCTCTCACTTTGTTTACTATGGTGCTAACTCAGATAATAGCATCGTTTGCTTCGCCGAAAAGCCTATTTGAATTCTGACATGTTGGCTGGATTCACAACCAGTGTAGCTTTAATTTGGTGTCTTTCATGTGTGATTTAATGAAAGTTAGATTTTTAAAGTAATTTATTTGAATTTGGCGCTCTGCATTTTCTCTGGCTTTTGGCCAAGTGACAGTAGCGTCCCGCCTAAACTCCGATTTTTGGATATAAATATGAACTTTACCGAACAAAACATACATGTATTGTGTAACATGAAGTCCTATGAGTGTCATCGGATGAAGATCATCAAAGGTTAGTGATTAATTTTAACTCTATTTCTGCTTTTTGTTACTCCTCTCTTTGGCTGGAAAAATGGCTGTCTTTTTCTGTGGCTATGTACTGACCTAACATAATCGCAAGGTGTGCTTTCGCCGTAAATCCTTTTTGAAATCAGACATGTTGGTTGGATTCACAACAAGTGTAGCTTTAATTTGGTGTCTTTCATGTGTGATTTCATGAAAGTTAGATTTTTATAGTAATTTATTTGAATTTGGCACTCTGCATTTTTACTGGCTTTTGGCCAAGTGGGACGTTAGCGTAGTTAACATAACGCTAACTTCACTGCATTGGGCACTGTGAAATCTATTCCTACTGTACCCAGCAGGACGCTGGAGGAAGGTTTCTTCCCTCGTCTTTATGGGTCTAAACCGCGGGCTAGATAGAGTAGTGATCACTGCAACTCTTTCAGAACAAAGGATAATTGTAATGGGTGTTTCCCTCTACGATATTTTTTCTGGAGATTCTGATAAGCAGAGTATTACTGGAGATTCTGATAAACGGAGTATTACAGGAGATTCTGATAAACGGAGTATTACTGGAGATTCTGGTAAACGGAGTATTACTGGAGATTCTGATAAACGGAGCCACAGGATGGGTTCTACTTCCCTCTTTTTTGAAGATTCCATGTTCCATGGCAACACCCTGGACTACACCATGGCAACACCCTGGACTACACCATGGCAACACCCTGGACTACACCATGGCAACACCCTGGACTACACCATGGCAACACCCTGGACTACACCATGCACAACCAACACCATGCACAACCAACACCATGCACAACCAACACCATGCACAACCAACACCATGCACAACCAAAGGCTCTTGTAAGAGCCATCCACATTGCAATAAGAGTATTCTTCCATTTACTTAGCTAGGTCAACTGCAGTTATTCAATTCCCAGTTTCTCTGCCTTTGATTTCTACTTCTCAGGTGAGGGTGCTTTGATTTCTACTTCTCAGGTGAGGGTGCTTTGATTTCTACTTCTCAGGTGAGGGTGCTTTGATTTCTACTTCTCAGGTGAGGGTGCTTTGATTTCTACTTCTCAGGTGAGGGTGCTTTGATTTCTACTTCTCAGGTGAGGGTGCTTTGATTTCTACTTCTCAGGTGAGGGCGCTGTTCAGGTATCGGTGATGTCTGTAGAAAAACAAAACAGGCTCTTTTAAGAGTAGACACCCTATGACCCACACCTACACACTCGTATCAAACTGATACGGCTGGGGGCCGGCTGAGGCCTAGAGCCGGGGGCCGGCTGAGCCCTAGAGCCGGGGGCCGGCTGAGCCCTAGAGCCGGGGGCCGGCTGAGGCCTAGAGCCGGGGGCCGGCTGAGGCCTAGAGCCGGGGGCCGGCTGAGCCCTAGAGCCGGGGGCCGGCTGAGCCCTAGAGCCGGGGGCCGGCTGAGCCCTAGAGCCGGGGGCCGGCTGAGCCCTAGAGCCCGGGGCCGGCTGAGCCCTAGAGCCGGGGGCCGGCTGAGGCCTAGAGCCGGGGGCCGGCTGAGCCCTAGAGCCGGGGGCCGGCTGAGCCCTAGAGCCGGGGGCCGGCTGAGGCCTAGAGCCGGGGGCCGGCTGAGCCCTAGAGCCGGGGGCCGGCTGAGCCCTAGAGCCGGGGGCCGGCTTAGCCCTAGAGCCGGGGGCCGGCTTAGCCCTAGAGCCGGGGGCCGGCTGAGGCCTAGAGCCGGGGGCCGGCTGAGGCCTAGAGCCGGGGGCCGGCTGAGGCCTAGAGCCGGGGGCCGGCTTAGCCCTAGAGCCGGGGGCCGGCTTAGCCCTAGAGCCGGGGGCCGGCTGAGCCCTAGAGCCGGGGGCCGGCTCAGCCCTAGAGCTGGGGGCCGGCTGAGCCCTAGAGCTGGGGGCCGGCTGAGGCCTAGAGCTGGGGGCCGGCTCAGCCCTAGAGCTGGGGGCCGGCTGAGGCCTAGAGCTGTGGGCCGGCTTAGCCCTAGAGCTGTGGGCCGGCTCAGCCCTAGAGCTGGGGGCCGGCTGAGCCCTAGAGCTGGGGGCCGGCTGAGCCCTAGAGCTGGGGGCCGGCTGAGCCCTAGAGCTGGGGGCCGGCTCAGCCCTAGAGCTGGGGGCCGGCTCAGCCATAGAGCTGGGGGCCGGCTGAGCCCTAGAGCTGGGGGCCGGCTGAGGCCTAGAGCTGGGGGCCGGCTGAGCCCTGTGCAGTAAGCAGGCTCAGGTGTTTAACCTTCCACCTTCAAAGAACAAGCAAGAGGGCCAACCATGGAGGACAGTAAGACACTACATTATTACTACGCTATATTGTTTGTTTTCGTTGGTCTGTGCATGTTTTTCAGCCTAAACTACTCTGCAGCCACTTAGTGTGGACACCAGGTGAGGCCACACACAGATTCCTGTTGAACACTTTAACTACCTTATTTAACTACCCTCTTTAACTACCTTATTTTCTCAATAACAGTCTCTCCCCTCTCCCTAAATCCTCTGAACCCACATCTGAACCCACATATTCATCCATTTCCATCCGTCTCTATTCATCCATCTCTATTCATCCATCTCTATTCATCCCTCGCTCTCCATCCATCTGTATCAATCCATCTCTATCCATCCATCTCTATTGATCCGTCTCTATTCATCCATCTCTATTCATCCAGCTCTATTCATCCATCTCTATTTATCATCTCTAATCCTCCATCTCTATTCATCCAGCTCTATCATCTCCACTCATTCTTCTCCATCCATCTCTATTCATTCACCTCTATTCATCCATCTCTATCATCTCTATGCATCCATCTGTATCAATCCATCTCTATCCATCTCTATTCATCCCTCGCTCTCCATCCATCTGTATCAATCCATCTCTATTCATCCATCTGTATCATCTGTGTTCATTCAACTATAGTCATCAATCTCTTTTCATCTCTACTCATCCATCTCTATTAGAGGTCGACCGATTAATCGTAATGGCCGATTAATTAGGGCTGATTTCAAGTTTTCATAACAATCGGATATCGGTAATTTTGGAGATTTTTTTTAATTATTTTTTTACACCTTTATTTAACTAGGCAAGTCAGTTAAGAACACATTCTTATTTTCAATGACGGCCTAGGAACGGTGGGTTAACTGCCTTGTTCAGGGGCAGAACGACAGATTTTTACCTTGTCAGCTCAGGGATTCAATCTGGCAACCTTACGGTTAACTAGTCCAACGCTCTAACCACCTGCCTCACGAGGAGCCTGCCTGTTACGCGAATGCAGTAAGAAGCCACGGTAAGTTGCTAGCTAGCATTAAACGTATCTTATAAAAACCTATCAATCAATCAATCATAATCACTAGTTATAACTACACATGGTTGATGATATTACTAGTTTATCTAGCGTGACCTGCGTTGCATATAATCGATGCAGTGCGCATTCGCGAAAAAGGGCTGTCGTTGCTCCAACATGTACCTAACCATAAACATCAATACCTTTCTTAAAATCAATACACAGAAGTATATATTTTTAAACCTGCATATTTAGCTAAAAGAAATCCAGGTTAGCAGGCAATATTAACCAGGTGAAATTGTGTCACTTCTCTTGCGTTCATTGCACGCAGAGTCAGGGTATATGCAACAGTTTGGGCCACCTGGCTCATTGCGAACTATTTTGCCATCATTTTACGTAATTATGACATGACATTGAAGGTTGTGCAATGTAACAGGAATATTTAGACTTATGGATGCCACCTGTCAGATAAAATACGTAACGGTTCCGTATTTCACTGAAAGAATAAATGTTTTGTTTTCGAGATGATAGTTTCCGGTTCGACCATATTAATGACCTAAGGCTCGTATTTCTGTGTGTTATTATGTTATAATTAAGTCTATGATTTGATAGAGCAGTCTGACTGAGCGATGGTGGGCACCACCAGCAGGCTCGTAAACATTCATTCAAACAGCACTTTCGTGCATTTTGCCAGCAGCTCTGCTGTTTATGAATTCAAGCCTATCAACTCCCGAGATTAGGCTGGTGTAACCGATGTGAAATGGCTAGCTAGTTAGCGGGGTGCGCGCTAATAGCGTTTCAAACGTCACTCGCTCTGAGACTTGGAGTAGTTGTTCCCCTTGCTCTGCATGGGCAACGCTGCTTCGAGGGTGGCTGTTGTCGATGTGTTCCTGGTTCGAGCCCAGGTAGGCGCGAGGAGAGGGATGGAAGCTATACTGTTACACTGGCAATACTAAAGTGCCTATAAGAACATCCAATAGTCAAAGGTATATGAAATACAAATCATATAGAGAGAAATAGTCCTATAATTCCTATAATAACTACAACCTAAAACTTCTTATCTGGGAATATTGAAGACTCATGTTAAAAGGAACCACCAGCTTTCATATGTTCTCATGTTCTGAGCAAGGAACAGTTTCCCCTGCTTTGTCAGCTAGCTTCAGGACAATGCAATGCTACTCCACAGAACAGATTGAGGCAATTTAAGAGGTATTATATAATTTACTAATCACCTCTTAACCCCTCCTCTGTCATACCATCTCTCTAGTTCTGTCTGTCTGGCCGTCTCTACTGCTACCTCTCAGGCAAGGTATACAGAGAGGGAGACGAGGCCTGAGAACCAGTCGGAAAGACTGTGTGATGTAGATCCACAACTGTCTGCTGTAAGCAGAAAGGGCTTGATACAGTTCTCTCCTGTGGTGCATCAGAGGGGTAGAGGAGTGCTAAGTGAAGGTGAAAGGTCCTTATATCCCCTCTGATACGGTCACAGTAGGAGTGTTTCTGATGGTAGATTTCACATTGCTCTATTTTTATAGCCTCTATCCTTTCAGGAGGGTGAGTTTATACATAGCATCAGCAATCCAAGGTTGATATGCATCGTTGGTAGTAGGGGGAGAGCAAGCAAACATAACCATGCTGTCCACACAAGACTAGATGTTATAACATTTACGTATACACGGACACGGTGACTGAGTTCATCAGGAATTGAATAGGGAAATGTTGTTCCCACTGTGACTGTTAAAACCTACCCAACCCAAAATCCGTGGATAGATGGCGGCATTAACGCAAAACTGAAAGCGCAAACCACCGCATTTAACCAAGACAAGGTGACTGGGAATATGGTTGAATACAAACAGTGTAGTTATTCCCTCCGTAAGTCAAGAAAACTGGCAAAAACGTCAGTACAAAGACAAAGTGGAGTCGCAATTCAACGGCTCAGACACGAGACGTATGTGGCAAGGACTCCAGACAATCACGGATTACAAGGTCTTGCTCCCGGACAAACTAAACACCTTCTTCGCCTGCTTTGAGGAAAACACAGTCCCACTGACTTGACCCGCTCCCAACTCCTGTGGGCTTTCGTTGTCCTTGGCCAACATGAGTAAGACATTTAAGGTTGTTAACTTCTTATGGCTGCAAGGGGCAGTATTGAGTAGCCAGTTAAATCGTGCCCATTTCAAACGGCCTCGTACTCAATTCTTGCTCGTACAATTTGCATATTATTATTACTATTGGATAGAAAACACTCTCTAGTTTCTAAAACCGTTTGAATTATTTCTCTGAGTGAAACAGAACTCATTCTGCAGCACATTTCCTGACCAGGAAGTGGAATGTCAGAAATCGATGCTCTGTTCAACTTCCTGCCTATACATGGGCATGATACGTAAGCGTCTACGTACACTTCATACACCTTCCCCTGGTTGTCAAGAGGCGGTGAGAGAAGAAATTTCGTGTTTATCTTGGTCTGAGGTGGAATTAAAGCTCTTTGTATGACGTGACCGTCCATTTCCTGTTTCTGGAGCGCGCGAAAGGGGACATGGATTTGCCTTCTGTTTAGCTGTCGTTATGGACGACTAACATCACCGGTTTAGATTTTATTTGATACATGTGACCATATCATCGTAAAGTATGTTTTTTCAATATAGTTTAATCAGATTATTGAAATTTTTTCGGGAGTTTTGCCGTGTTCCGTTCTCTGACTTTGTTGACGTTGGAGAGATCCGTGCCACTTGGCAAGTGCCCATGCTAAATCAAGAGGGAAATTTGCCGTTCCAGATCCAAACAACGACTGTTCTGGACAAAGGACACCTTGTCCAACATTCTGACGGAAGATCACCAAAAGTAAGAAACATTTTATGATGCTATTTCTAATATCTGTCGTGCATGTGAACTGGTCGTCGGCGCCCAAGTGTTTCTGGCTATTGTGGCTACGCTAATATAACGCTATATTGTGTTTTCGCTGTAAAACACTTGATAAATCGGAAATATTGTCTGGAATCACAAGATGCCTGTCTTTCAATTGCTGTACACTATGTATTTTTCAGAAATGTTTTATGATGAGTATTTAGTTATTTGGCATTGGTGTCTGTAATTTTTCTGTCTGCTTTCGGTGCAATTTCTGACTGTAGCTGCAATGTAAACTATGATTTATACCTGAAATATGCACATTTTTCTAACAAAACATATGCTATACAATAAATATGTTATCAGACTGTCATCTGATGAAGTTGTTTCTTGGTTAGTGGCTATTTATATCTTTATTTGGTCGAATTTGTGATAGCTACTGATGGAGTAAAAAACTGATGGAGTAAGAAAAGTGGTGTCTTTTGCTAACGTGGTTAGCTAATAGATTTACATATTGTGTCTTCCCTGTAAAACATTTTAAAAATCGGACATGTTGGCTTGATTCACAAGATGTGTACCTTTCATATGCTGTATTGGACTTGTTAATGTGTGAAAGTTAAATATTTAAAAAAATATATATTTTGAATTTCGCGCCCTGCACTTGAGCTGGATGTTGTCATAAGTGTACCGGTGTCGGGCTGCAGCCGGCATCCCTAGTTGCGTCCTCAGGGCATGCGCAAAACAGTTGGCTGGAGTTTTTATGGACATATTCAATCTCTCCCTATCCCAGTCTGCTGTCCACACTTGCTTCAAGATGGCCACCATTGTTCCTGTACCCAAGAAAGCAAAGGTAACTGAACTAAATGACTATTGCCCCGTAGCACTCACTTCTGTCATCATGAAGTGCTTTGAGAGGTTAGTCAAGGATCATATCACCTTCACCCTACCTGACGCCCTAGACCCATTTCAATTTGCATACCGCCCCAATAGATCCACAGACGATGCAATCACCACAAGACTGCACACTGCCCTAACCCATCTGGACAAGAGGAATACCTATGTAAGATGGCTGTTCATCAATTTCAGCTCAGCATTCAACACCATAGTACCCTCCAAACTCATCATTAAGCTCAGAGCACTGGGTCTCAACTCCGCCCTGTGCAACTGGGTCCTGGACTTCCTGACGGGACCGCCCCCAGGTGGTGAAGGTAGGAAACAACATCTCCACCCCGCTGATCCTCAACACTGGGGCCCCACAAGGGTGCGTTCTCAGCCCTCTCCTGTACTCCCTGTTCACCCATGACTGCGTGGCCATGCACGCCTCCAACTCAATCATCAAGTTTTCAGACGACACAACAGTAGTGGGCTTGATTACCAACAATGACGAGACGGCCTACAGGGAGGAGGTGAGGGTTCTGCCGGAGGGGTGCCAGGAAAATAACTTCTCCTTCAATGTCAACAAAACAAAGGAGCTGATCGTGGACTTCAGGAAACGGCAGAGAGAGCCCCTATCCACATTGACGGGACCGCAGTGGAGAAGGTGAAATGATTCACGTTCCTCAGCGTACACGTCACTGACAATCTGAAATGGTCCACCCACACAGAGTGTGTTGAAAAAGACGCCACAGCTTCTCTTCAACCTCAGGAGGCTGAAGAAATTCTGCTTTGCCCCTAAGTCCGTCACAAACTTTTACAGATGCACAATTGGGGGCATCCTGTCTGGCTGTATCACCGCCTGGTACGGCAACTGCGCCGCACGCAACCGCAGGGCTCTCCAGAAGGTGGTGCGGTCTGCCCAACGCATCACCGGGGGCAAACTACCAGCTACACGATGTCACAGGAAGGTCAAAAAGATCATGAAGGTCATCAACCACCCGATTCACGGCCTGTTCACCCTGCTATCATCCAGAAGACGAGGTCAGTACAGGTGCATCAAAGCTGAGACAGAAGCTGTTTTTCAGTCTCTCAATCTCGAGGCCATCAGACTGTTAAATAGCCATCACTAGCCGGCCATCACCCGGTTACTCAACCCTGCACCTTAGAGGCTGCTGCCCTATGTACATAGACATGGAATCACTGGTCGCTTTAATAATGTTACTCAACCCTGCACCTTAGAGGCTGCTGCCCTATGTACATAGACATGGAATCACTGGTCGCTTTAATAATGTTACTCAACCCTGCACCTTAGAGGCTGCTGCCCTCTATACATAGACATGGAATCACTGGTCACTTTAATAATGTTTACATACTGCTTTACTCATCTCATATATATATATATACTGTATTGGATTCTACTGTATTTTGGTCAATGCCACTCTGACATTCCTCGTCCTAATATTTACACTACCATTCAGAAGTTTGGGGTCACTTAGAAATGTCCTTGTTTTTGAAAGAAAATCACATTTTGTGTCCAATAAAATAACATCAAATTGATCAGAAATACAGTGAAGACATTGTTAATGTTGTAAATGACTATTGTAGCTTGAAACGGCAGTTTTTTTTATGGAAGATCTACATAGGTGTACAGAGGCCCATTATCAGCAACCATCACTCCTGTGTTCCAATGGCACTTTTGATGTGTTTCTTAGTTCAATTCTTTTTACTTTTAGGTTTGTGTGTATTGTTGTGAATTGTTAGATACTACTACACTGTTGGAGCACGGGAACACAAACCCTTCGCTACACCCACACAATAACATCTGCTAAATACGTGACCAAAGCATTTTGATTTGATTTCAGATCCTGTGAGGCTCATTGTCGTGCCATTCATCCGCCGCCATCACCTCATGTTTCAGCATGATAATGCACAGCCCCATGTCGCAAGGATCTGTACACAATTCCTGGAAGCTGAAAATGTCCCAGTTCTTCCATGGCCTGCGTACTCACCAGACATGTCACCCATTGAGCATGTTTGGGATGCTCTGGATCAATTTGTACGACAGCGGGTTCCTGTTCCTGTTCCCGCCAATATCCAGCAACTTCGCACAACCATGGAAGAGGAGTGGGACAACATTCCACAACCATGGAAGAGGAGTGGTACAACATTCCACAGCCATGGAAGAGGAGTGGGACAACATTCCACAGGTCACAGTCAACAGCCTGATGAACTCTATGTGAAGGAGATGTCACGCTGCATGAGGCAAATGGTGGTAACACCAGATACTGGCTGGAGTTTTGGGATGCAGCCAGGAGATGTTGTCTCTGATAGGGAGATGGGTACAGGGAGGAGGAACAAGGTGGAGTTTTTGTGGTTTCCTGTTTTGGGGAAATTTCGGTGTTCTGTCTGCAACGACTCAGAAATAACAAGGAGTAACTAGCCGCATACCTGTCCCACTACGGGTCTGTACTGTCTCCCTCCTGTGTGTGTGTGTGTGTGTGTGTGTGTGTGTGTGTGTGTGTGTGCGTGCGCGTGTGTGTGTGTGTGTGTGTGTGTGTGTGTGTGTGTGTGTGTGTGTGTGTGTGAGAGTGTGAGAGTGTGTGAGTGTGTGAGTGTGTGAGTGTGTGTGTGTGTGTGTGTGTGTGTGTGTGTGTGTGTGTGTGAGTGTGTGAGTGTGTGTGTGTGTGTGTGTGTGTGTGTGTGAGTGTGTGAGTGTGTGAGTGTGTGAGTGTGTGAGTGTGTGAGTGTGTGAGTGAGTGAGTGAGTGAGTGAGTGAGTGAGTGAGTGAGTGAGTGAGTGAGTGAGTGTGTGAGTGTGTGAGTGTGTGAGTGTGTGAGTGTGTGAGTGAGTGAGTGAGTGAGTGGGTGGGTGAGTGAGTGAGTGAGTGAGTGAGTGCGTGTGTTCCAGTTTAAAAAACTACTTGGCTTCTATTTTAGTTTTGTTACAAAGTGAAACAAAGATCCAACGAGGATATTTGAAGAGCACAGAACAACCTTGGAAAGCTTTAGTTTAGTTATTGACAGGATTTAATTTAGGTGCAGCAGCCACGAGTATGAATGTCTGAATATACCTCACACACCTGTCTGTTGTCTAACGTAACAGTTAATGAGCAGGACTGTGAATAACTGTCTGTTGTCTAACGTAACAGTTAATGAGCAGAACTGTGAATAACTGTCTGTTGTCTAACGTAACAGTTAATGAGCAGAACTGTGAATAACTGTCTGTTGTCTAACGTAACAGTTAATGAGCAGAACTGTGAATAACTGTCTGTTGTCTCACGTAACAGTTAATGAGCAGGACTGTGAATAACTGTCTGTTGTCTCACGTAACAGTTAATGAGCAGGACTGTGAATAACTGTCTGTTGTCTCACGTAACAGTTAATGAGCAGGACTGTGAATAACTGTCTGTTGTTTCACGTAACAGTTAATGAGCAGGACTGTGAATAACTGTCTGTTGTCTCACGTAACAGTTAATGAGCAGGACTGTGAATAACTGTCTGTTGTCTCACGTAACAGTTAATGAGCAGGACTGTGAATAACTGTCTGTTGTCTAACGTAACAGTTAATGAGCAGGACTGTGAATAACTGTTGTCTCACGTAACAGTTAATGAGCAGGACTGTGAATAACTGTCTGTTGTCTCACGTAACAGTTAATGAGCAGGACTGTGAATAACTGTCTGTTGTCTCACGTAACAGTTAATGAGCAGGACTGTGAATAACTGTCTGTTGTCTAACGTAACAGTTAATGAGCAGGACTGTGAATAACTGTCTGTTGTCTAACGTAACAGTTAATGAGCAGGACTGTGAATAACTGTCTGTTGTCTAACGTAACAGTTAATGAGCAGGACTGTGAATAACTGTCTGTTGTCTAACGTAACAGTTAATGAGCAGAACTGTGAATAACTGTCTGTTGTCTAACGTAACAGTTAATGAGCAGGACTGTGAATAACTGTCTGTTGTCTAACGTAAGAGTTAATGAGCAGAACTGTGAATAACTGTCTGTTGTCTAACGTAACAGTTAATGAGCAGGACTGTGAATAACTGTCTGTTGTCTCACGTAACAGTTAATGAGCAGGACTGTGAATAACTGTCTGTTGTCTAACGTAACAGTTAATGAGCAGGACTGTGAATAACTGTCTGTTGTCTAACGTAACAGTTAATGAGCAGGACTGTGAATAACTGTCTGTTGTCTAACGTAACAGTTAATGAGCAGGACTGTGAATAACTGTTGTCTCACGTAACAGTTAATGAGCAGAACTGTGAATAACTGTCTGTTGTCTAACGTAACAGTTAATGAGCAGGACTGTGAATAACTGTCTGTTGTCTAACGTAACAGTTAATGAGCAGGACTGTGAATAACTGTCTGTTGTCTAATGTAACAGTTAATGAGCAGAACTGTGAATAACTGTCTGTTGTCTAACGTAACAGTTAATGAGCAGAACTGTGAATAACTGTCTGTTGTCTAACGTAACAGTTCATGTGTTACACCCTGATCTGTTTCACCTGTCTTGTGCTTGTCTCCACCCCCCCACCAGGTGTCTCCCATTTTCCCCAATTATCCTCTGTGTATTTATACCTGCATTTTCCGCTTGTCTGTTGCCAGTTCTTACCAGCGTGCTTCCCAGTTTCACCAGTTCTCTAGTTCTTGCTTTCTAGTCTTCCCAGTTCCGACCTTTCTGCCTGCCCTGAACCTGAGCCTGCCCTGACCCTGAGCCTGCCCTGACCCTGACCCTGAGCCTGCCCTGACCCTGAGCCTGCCCTGACCCTGAGCCTGCCCTGAGCCTGCCCTGACCCTGAGCCTGCCCTGACCTTGAGCCTTCCCTGACCCTGAGCCTGCCTGCCGTTCTGTCCCTGATTGACTCTGCCATGGATTACGAACCTGAGCCTGGCCTCGACCTGCCATTTGCCTGTCCCTTTGTTATAACAAATATTCTGAGAACCGAACTACTGTACAAAAAAGTATGAATGTATGTACTTGTAAGTCGCTCTGGATAAGAGCGTCTGCTAAATGACTTAAATGTAAAATGTAAATGTATCCGCCTCCTGAGACTGCATCTGGGTCATATCATGAGTCGTAATACCATGTGCAGGACTATGTTCCAAATAGAACCCTATTCCCTATATAGAGCACTACTTTAGACCAGGGCCTTGGTGAACACTACATCAGGAGGAGTGAAGGAGTATCTGGGTTAACACCACATCAGGAGGAGTGAAGGAGTATCTGGGTTAACACCACATCAGGAGGAGTGATGGAGTATCTGGGTTAACACCACATCAGGAGGAGTGATGGAGTATCTGGGTTAACACTACATCAGGAGGAGTGATGGAGTATCTGGGTTAACACTACATCAGGAGGAGTGATGGAGTATCTGGATTAACACTACATCAGGAGGAGTGATGGAGTATCTGGGTTAACACTACATCAGGAGGAGTGAAGGAGTATCTGGGTTAACACCACATCAGGAGGAGTGAAGGAGTATCTGGGTTAACACCACATCAGGAGGAGTGATGGAGTATCTGGGTTAACACCACATCAGGAGGAGTGATGGAGTATCTGGGTTAACACTACATCAGGAGGAGTGATGGAGTATCTGGGTTAACACTACATCAGGAGGAGTGAAGGAGTATCTGGATTAACACTACATCAGGAGGAGTGATGGAGTATCTGGGTTAACACTACATCAGGAGGAGTGATGGAGTATCTGGGTTAACACTACATCAGGAGGAGTGATGGAGTATCTGGGTTAACACTACATCAAGAGGAGTGATGGAGTATCTGGGTTAACACCACATCAGGAGGAGTGAAGGAGTATCTGGGTTAACACTACGTCAGGAGGAGTGATGGGAGTATCTGGGTTAACACTACATCAGGAGGAGTGATGGAGTATCTGGGTTAACACTACATCAGGAGGAGTGATGGAGTATCTGGGTTAACACTACATCAGGAGGAGTGATGGAGTATCTCGGTTAACACTACATCAGTAGGAGTGAAGGAGTATCTGGGTAAACACTACGTCAGGAGGAGTGATGGAGTATCTGGGTTAACACTACATCAGGAGGAGTGATGGAGTATCTGGGTTAACACTACATCAGGAGGAGTGAAGGAGTATCTGGGTTAACACTACATCAGAAGGAGTGATGGAGTATCTGGGTTAACACTACATCAGGAGGAGTGAAGGAGTATCTGGGTTAACACCACATCAGGAGGAGTGAAGGAGTATCTGGGTTAACACCACATCAGGAGTGATGGAGTATTTGGGTTAACACTACATCAGGAGGAGTGAAGGAGAATCTGGGTTAACACTACATCAGGAGGAGTGAAGGAGTATCTGGGTTAACTCCACATCAGGAGGAGTGATGGAGTATCTGGGTTAACACTACATCAGGAGGAGTGATGGAGTATCTGGGTTAACACTACATCAGGAGGAGTGAAGGAGTATCTGGGTTAACACTATATCAGGAGGAGTGATGGAGTATCTGGGTTAACACTACATCAGGAGGAGTGAAGGAGTATCTGGGTTAACACCACATCAGGAGGAGTGATGGAGTATCTGGGTTAACACTACATCAGGAGGAGTGAAGGAGAATCTGGGTTAACACTACATCAGGAGGAGTGAAGGAGTATCTGGGTTAACTCCACATCAGGAGGAGTGATGGAGTATCTGGGTTAACACTACATCAGGAGGAGTGATGGAGTATCTGGGTTAACACTACATCAGGAGGAGTGATGGAGTATCTGGGTTAACACTACATCAGGAGGAGTGATGGAGTATCTGGGTTAACACTACATCAGGAGTGAAGGAGTATCTGGGTAAACACTACATCTGGAGGAGTGACGGAGTATCTGGGTTAACACTACATCAGGAGGAGATGGACCATGACCCATGTCTTTACTATGAGCTAGTGCTAAGAGAGCTACTGCTAAGAGCTACTGCTAAGAGAGCTGCTGCTAAGAGAGCTACTGCTAAGAGAGCTACTGCTAAGAGCTACTGGAGAGCTACTGCTAAGAGAGCTACTGGAGAGATACTGCTAAGAGAGCTACTGCTAAGAGAGCTACTGCTAAGAGAGCTGCTGGAGAGCTACTGCTAAGAGAGCTACTGCTAAGAGAGCTGCTGGAGAGCTACTGGAGAGCTACTGCTAAGAGAGCTACTGCTGAGAGAGCTACTGCCAAGAGAGCTACTGCCAAGAGAGCTACTGCTCAGAGAGCTACTGCTGAGAGAGCTACTGCCCGAGAGAGCTACTGCCGAGAGAGCTACTGCTGAAAGAACTACTGCCGAGAGAGCTACTGCCGAGAGAGCTACCGCGGAGAGAGCTTCTGCTGAGAGAGCTACTGGAGAGACACTACTGAGAGCTACTGGAGAGCTACTGCTGAGAGAGCTACTGCTAAGAGAGCTACTGGAGAGCTACTGCTAAGAGAGCTACTGCTAAGAGAGCTGCTGGAGAGCTACTGCTAAGAGAGCTACTGCTGAGAGAGCTACTGCTAAGAGAGCTGCTGCTGAGAGAGCTACTGCCAAGAGAGCTACTGCCAAGAGAGCTACTGCTCAGAGAGCTACTGCTCAGAGAGCTACTGCTAAGAGAGCTACTGCCGAGAGAGCTACTGCCGAGAGAGCTACTGCTGAAAGAGCTACTGCCGAGAGAGCTACTGCCGAGAGAGCTACTGCCGAGAGAGCTACTGCCGAGAGAGCTACTGCCAAGAGAGCTACCGCGGAGAGAGCTTCTGCTGAGAGAGCTACTGGAGAGACACTACTGATAGCTACTGGAGAGCTACTGCTGAGAGAGCTACTGCTAAGAGAGCTACTGGAGAGCTACTGCTGAAAGAGCTACTGGAGAGCTACTGCTGAGAGAGCTACTGCTAAGAGAGCTACTGGAGAGCTACTGCTGAAAGAGCTGCTGGAGAGCTACTGCTGAGAGAGCTACTGCTAAGAGAGCTACTGCCGAGAGAGCTACTGCCGAGAGAGCTACTGCCGAGAGAGCTACTGCCGAGAGAGCTATTGCTGAGAGAGCGTGTATCTGTAGATTCTACAACTCTTCCACACAACCTGCTGCCAGGAGAACGTCCATGGATCCGTGCTATTTGTTGACAGTAAACAGATCAGATTCTGCAGCATCACTTGATTCTCCTCTAAGTGTTTATTTCACCCGTATTCTAAAGTAACAATAGTGGAGAAATAATGGCGACAAAGAATGTCTCTTTTGATGAGGATGTGTACAGCAGGCCAATACTATACCAGTACGGTGTTTATGATGGATGTGTACAGCAGGCCAATACTATACCAGTACGGTGTTTATGATGGATGTGTACAGCAGGCCAATACTATACCAGTACGGTGTTTATGATGGATGTGTACAGCAGGCCAATACTATACCAGTACAGTGTTTAGGATGGATGTGTACAGCAGGCCAATACTATACCAGTACAGTGTTTATGATGGATGTGTACAGCAGGCCAATACTATACCAGTACGGTGTTTAGGATGGATGTGTACAGCAGGCCTATACTATACCAGTACGGTGTTTATGATGGATGTGTACAGCAGGCCTATGCTATACCAGTACGGTGTTTAGGATGGATGGAGCTGTGTATCTCAGCTGAAACATTTCCTCATTCTACTCTGTTCTGCTCTGCCTCTAGTACTCTGCTTACAGTGTGCAGGCAGAAAGACAGGCAGGCAGAAAGACAGGTAGTTAGACAGGAAGGCAGCAAGACAGGTAGGCAGAGGGGCAGGTATCCGCATTGCAGATAAGGGTGATAGATTAGATAGATTAACTAACAGACGGGGTGATATATTAGATAGATTAACTAACAGACAGGGTGATAGATTAGATAGATTAACTAACAGACGGGGTGATAGATTAGATAGATTAACTAACAGACGGGGTGATATATTAGATAGATTAGCTAACAGACGGGGTGATATATTAGATAGATTAACTAACAGACGGGGTGATATATTAGATAGATTAACTAACAGACAGGGTGATAGATTAGATAGATTAACTAACAGACAGGGTGATAGATTAGATAGATTAACTAACAGACGGGGTGATATATTAGATAGATTAACTAACAGACGGGGTGATATATTAGATAGATTAACTAACAGACAGGGTGATAGATTAGATAGATTAACTAACAGACGGGGTGATAGATTAGATAGATTAACTAACAGACGGGGTGATATATTAGATAGATTAGCTAACAGACGGGGTGATATATTAGATAGATTAACTAACAGACGGGGTGATATATTAGATAGATTAACTAACAGACAGGGTGATAGATTAGATAGATTAACTAACAGACAGGGTGATAGATTAGATAGATTAACTAACAGACGGGGTGATATATTAGATAGATTAACTAACAGACGGGGTGATATATTAGATAGATTAACTAACAGACGGGGTGATATATTAGATAGATTAACTAACAGACGGGGTGATAGATTACATAGATTAACTAACAGACAGGGTGATAGATTAGATAGATTAACTAACAGACAGGGTGATAGATTAGATAGATTAACTAACAGACGGGGTGATATATTAGATAGATTAACTAACAGACGGGGTGATATATTAGATAGATTAACTAACAGACAGGGTGATAGATTAGATAGATTAACTAACAGACAGGGTGATAGATTAGATAGATTAACTAACAGACGGGGTGATATATTAGATAGATTAACTAACAGACGGGGTGATATATTAGATAGATTAACTAACAGACGGGGTGATATATTAGATAGATTAACTAACAGACGGGGTGATAGATTACATAGATTAACTAACAGACGGGGTGATATATTAGATAGATTAACTAACAGACGGGGTGATATATTAGATAGATTAACTAACAGATGGGGTGATATATTAGATAGATTAACTAACAGACTGGGTGATATATTAGATAGATTAACTAACAGACAGGGTGATATATTAGATAGATTAACTAACAGACGGGGTGATATATTAGATAGATTAACTAACAGACTGGGTGATATATTAGATAGATTAACTAACAGACAGGGTGATATATTAGATAGATTAACTAACAGACGGGGTGATATATTAGATAGATTAACTAACAGACAGGGTGATATATTAGATAGATTAACTAACAGACGGGGTGATATATTAGATAGATTAACTAACAGACGGGGTGATAGATTAGATAGATTAACTAACAGACGGGGTGATAGATTAGATCGATTAACTAACAGACGGGGTGATAGATTAGATAGATTAACTAACAGACAGGGTGATAGATTAGATAGATTAACTAACAGACGGGGTGATAGATTAGATAGATTAACTAACAGACGGGGTGATATATTAGATAGATTAACTAACAGACGGGGTGATAGATTAGATAGATTAACTAACAGACGGGGTGATAGATTAGATAGATTAACTAACAGACGGGGTGATAGATTAGATAGATTAACTAACAGACGGGGTGATATATTAGATAGATTAACTAACAGACGGGGTGATAGATTAGATAGATTAACTAACAGACGGGGTGATATATTAGATAGATTAACTAACAGACGGGGTGATATATTAGATAGATTAACTAACAGACGGGGTGATAGATTAGATAGATTAACTAACAGACGGGGTGATAGATTAGATAGATTAACTAACAGACGGGGTGATATATTAGATAGATTAACTAACAGACGGGGTGATATATTAGATAGATTAACTAACAGACGGGGTGATAGATTAGATAGATTAACTAACAGACGGGGTGATAGATTAGATAGATTAACTAACAGACGGGGTGATAGATTAGATAGATTAACTAACAGACGGGGTGATATATTAGATAGATTAACTAACAGACGGGGTGATATATTAGATAGATTAACTAACAGACGGGGTGATAGATTAGATAGATTAACTAACAGACGGGGTGATAGATTAGATAGATTAACTAACAGACGGGGTGATATATTAGATAGATTAACTAACAGACGGGGTGATATATTAGATAGATTAACTAACAGACGGGGTGATAGATTAGATAGATTAACTAACAGACAGGGTGATAGATTAGATAGATTAACTAACAGACGGGGTGATATATTAGATAGATTAACTAACAGACGGGGTGATAGATTAGATCGATTAACTAACAGACGGGGTGATAGATTAGATAGATTAACTAACAGACAGGGTGATATATTAGATCGATTAACTAACAGACGGGGTGATAGATTAGATAGATTAGCTAACAGACGGGGTGATAGATTAGATAGATTAACTAACAGACGGGGTGATATATTAACTAACAGACGGGGTGATATATTAGATATATTAACTAACAGACGGGGTGATATATTAGATAGATTAACTAACAGACGGGGTGATATATTAGATAGATTAACTAACAGACGGGGTGATAGATTAGATAGATTAACTAACAGACGGGGTGATAGATTAGATAGATTAACTAACAGACGGGGTGATATATTAGATAGATTAACTAACAGACGGGGTGATATATTAGATAGATTAACTAACAGACGGGGTGATATATTAGATAGATTAACTAACAGACGGGGTGATAGATTACATAGATTAACTAACAGACAGGGTGATATATTAGATAGATTAACTAACAGACGGGGTGATATATTAGATAGATTAACTAACAGATGGGGTGATATATTAGATAGATTAACTAACAGACTGGGTGATATATTAGATAGATTAACTAACAGACAGGGTGATATATTAGATAGATTAACTAACAGACGGGGTGATATATTAGATAGATTAACTAACAGACTGGGTGATATATTAGATAGATTAACTAACAGACAGGGTGATATATTAGATAGATTAACTAACAGACGGGGTGATATATTAGATAGATTAACTAACAGACAGGGTGATATATTAGATAGATTAACTAACAGACGGGGTGATATATTAGATAGATTAACTAACAGACGGGGTGATAGATTAGATAGATTAACTAACAGACGGGGTGATAGATTAGATAGATTAACTAACAGACAGGGTGATATATTAGATAGATTAACTAACAGACGGGGTGATATATTAGATAGATTAACTAACAGACTGGGTGATATATTAGATAGATTAACTAACAGACAGGGTGATATATTAGATAGATTAACTAACAGACGGGGTGATATATTAGATAGATTAACTAACAGACAGGGTGATATATTAGATAGATTAACTAACAGACGGGGTGATATATTAGATAGATTAACTAACAGACGGGGTGATAGATTAGATAGATTAACTAACAGACGGGGTGATAGATTAGATCGATTAACTAACAGACGGGGTGATAGATTAGATAGATTAACTAACAGACAGGGTGATATATTAGATAGATTAACTGACAGACGGGGTGATAGATTAGATAGATTAACTAACAGACGGGGTGATAGATTAGATAGATTAACTAACAGACAGGGTGATAGATTAGATAGATTAACTAACAGACGGGGTGATAGATTAGATAGATTAACTAACAGACGGGGTGATATATTAGATAGATTAACTAACAGACGGGGTGATAGATTAGATAGATTAACTAACAGACGGGGTGATAGATTAGATAGATTAACTAACAGACGGGGTGATAGATTAGATAGATTAACTAACAGACGGGGTGATATATTAGATAGATTAACTAACAGACGGGGTGATAGATTAGATAGATTAACTAACAGACGGGGTGATATATTAGATAGATTAACTAACAGACGGGGTGATATATTAGATAGATTAACTAACAGACTGGGTGATATATTAGATAGATTAACTAACAGACAGGGTGATATATTAGATAGATTAACTAACAGACGGGGTGATATATTAGATAGATTAACTAACAGACTGGGTGATATATTAGATAGATTAACTAACAGACAGGGTGATATATTAGATAGATTAACTAACAGACGGGGTGATATATTAGATAGATTAACTAACAGACAGGGTGATATATTAGATAGATTAACTAACAGACGGGGTGATATATTAGATAGATTAACTAACAGACGGGGTGATAGATTAGATAGATTAACTAACAGACGGGGTGATATATTAGATAGATTAACTAACAGATGGGGTGATATATTAGATAGATTAACTAACAGACTGGGTGATATATTAGATAGATTAACTAACAGACAGGGTGATATATTAGATAGATTAACTAACAGACGGGGTGATATATTAGATAGATTAACTAACAGACTGGGTGATATATTAGATAGATTAACTAACAGACAGGGTGATATATTAGATAGATTAACTAACAGACGGGGTGATATATTAGATAGATTAACTAACAGACAGGGTGATATATTAGATAGATTAACTAACAGACGGGGTGATATATTAGATAGATTAACTAACAGACGGGGTGATAGATTAGATAGATTAACTAACAGACGGGGTGATAGATTAGATAGATTAACTAACAGACAGGGTGATATATTAGATAGATTAACTAACAGACGGGGTGATATATTAGATAGTTAATCTATCTAATATATCACCCAGTCTGTTAGTTAATCTATCTAATATATCACCCCGTCTGTTAGTTAATCTATCTAATATATCACCCTGTCTGTTAGTTAATCTATCTAATATATCACCCCGTCTGTTAGTTAATCTATCTAATATATCACCCTGTCTGTTAGTTAATCTATCTAATATATCACCCAGTCTGTTAGTTAATCTAACAGACAGGGTGATATATTAGATAGATTAACTAACAGACGGGGTGATATATTAGATAGATTAACTAACAGACAGGGTGATATATTAGATAGATTAACTAACAGACGGGGTGATATATTAGATAGATTAACTAACAGACGGGGTGATAGATTAGATAGATTAACTAACAGACGGGGTGATAGATTAGATCGATTAACTAACAGACGGGGTGATAGATTAGATAGATTAACTAACAGACAGGGTGATATATTAGATAGATTAACTGACAGACGGGGTGATAGATTAGATAGATTAACTAACAGACGGGGTGATAGATTAGATAGATTAACTAACAGACAGGGTGATAGATTAGATAGATTAACTAACAGACGGGGTGATAGATTAGATAGATTAACTAACAGACGGGGTGATATATTAGATAGATTAACTAACAGACGGGGTGATAGATTAGATAGATTAACTAACAGACGGGGTGATAGATTAGATCGATTAACTAACAGACGGGGTGATAGATTAGATAGATTAACTAACAGACAGGGTGATATATTAGATAGATTAACTGACAGACGGGGTGATAGATTAGATAGATTAACTAACAGACGGGGTGATAGATTAGATAGATTAACTAACAGACAGGGTGATAGATTAGATAGATTAACTAACAGACGGGGTGATAGATTAGATAGATTAACTAACAGACGGGGTGATATATTAGATAGATTAACTAACAGACGGGGTGATAGATTAGATAGATTAACTAACAGACGGGGTGATAGATTAGATAGATTAACTAACAGACGGGGTGATAGATTAGATAGATTAACTAACAGACGGGGTGATATATTAGATAGATTAACTAACAGACGGGGTGATAGATTAGATAGATTAACTAACAGACGGGGTGATATATTAGATAGATTAACTAACAGACGGGGTGATATATTAGATAGATTAACTAACAGACTGGGTGATATATTAGATAGATTAACTAACAGACAGGGTGATATATTAGATAGATTAACTAACAGACGGGGTGATATATTAGATAGATTAACTAACAGACTGGGTGATATATTAGATAGATTAACTAACAGACAGGGTGATATATTAGATAGATTAACTAACAGACGGGGTGATATATTAGATAGATTAACTAACAGACAGGGTGATATATTAGATAGATTAACTAACAGACGGGGTGATATATTAGATAGATTAACTAACAGACGGGGTGATAGATTAGATAGATTAACTAACAGACGGGGTGATAGATTAGATAGATTAACTAACAGACAGGGTGATATATTAGATAGATTAACTAACAGACGGGGTGATATATTAGATAGATTAACTAACAGACTGGGTGATATATTAGATAGATTAACTAACAGACAGGGTGATATATTAGATAGATTAACTAACAGACGGGGTGATATATTAGATAGATTAACTAACAGACAGGGTGATATATTAGATAGATTAACTAACAGACGGGGTGATATATTAGATAGATTAACTAACAGACGGGGTGATAGATTAGATAGATTAACTAACAGACGGGGTGATAGATTAGATCGATTAACTAACAGACGGGGTGATAGATTAGATAGATTAACTAACAGACAGGGTGATATATTAGATAGATTAACTGACAGACGGGGTGATAGATTAGATAGATTAACTAACAGAAGGGGTGATAGATTAGATAGATTAACTAACAGACAGGGTGATAGATTAGATAGATTAACTAACAGACGGGGTGATAGATTAGATAGATTAACTAACAGACGGGGTGATATATTAGATAGATTAACTAACAGACGGGGTGATAGATTAGATAGATTAACTAACAGACGGGGTGATAGATTAGATAGATTAACTAACAGACGGGGTGATAGATTAGATAGATTAACTAACAGACGGGGTGATATATTAGATAGATTAACTAACAGACGGGGTGATAGATTAGATAGATTAACTAACAGACGGGGTGATATATTAGATAGATTAACTAACAGACGGGGTGATATATTAGATAGATTAACTAACAGACGGGGTGATAGATTAGATAGATTAACTAACAGACGGGGTGATAGATTAGATAGATTAACTAACAGACGGGGTGATATATTAGATAGATTAACTAACAGACGGGGTGATATATTAGATAGATTAACTAACAGACGGGGTGATAGATTAGATAGATTAACTAACAGACGGGGTGATAGATTAGATAGATTAACTAACAGACGGGGTGATAGATTAGATAGATTAACTAACAGACGGGGTGATATATTAGATAGATTAACTAACAGACGGGGTGATATATTAGATAGATTAACTAACAGACGGGGTGATAGATTAGATAGATTAACTAACAGACGGGGTGATAGATTAGATAGATTAACTAACAGACGGGGTGATATATTAGATAGATTAACTAACAGACGGGGTGATATATTAGATAGATTAACTAACAGACGGGGTGATAGATTAGATAGATTAACTAACAGACAGGGTGATAGATTAGATAGATTAACTAACAGACGGGGTGATATATTAGATAGATTAACTAACAGACGGGGTGATAGATTAGATCGATTAACTAACAGACGGGGTGATAGATTAGATAGATTAACTAACAGACGGGGTGATAGATTAGATAGATTAACTAACAGACGGGGTGATAGATTAGATAGATTAACTAACAGACGGGGTGATAGATTAGATAGATTAACTAACAGACAGGGTGATAGATTAGATAGATTAGCTAACAGACAGGGTGATAGATTAGATAGATTAACTAACAGACGGGGTGATAGATTAGATAGATTAACTAACAGACAGGGTGATAGATTAGATAGATTAACTAACAGACGGGGTGATATATTAGATAGATTAACTAACAGACGGGGTGATAGATTAGATAGATTAACTAACAGACGGGGTGATAAATTAGATAGATTAACTAACAGACGGTTGTTGGTCAGGGTGGTTCAGGGTGGTCATGGTGGTCAGTGTGGTTAGGGTGGGTTAGGGTGGATCAGGGTGGTTAGGGTGGGTCAGGGTGGTTCAGGGTGGCCAGGGTGGTTCAGGGTGGCCAGGGTGGATCAGGGTGGTTCAGGGTGGTTCAGGGTGGTTCAGGGTGGTCAGGGTGGTTCAGGGTGGTTCAGGGTGGTCAGGGTGGTCAGGGTGGTTCAGGGTGGTCAGGGTGGTTCAGGGTAGTCAGGGTGGTTCAGGGTGGTCAGGTGGTCAGGGTGGTCAGGGTGGATCAGGGTGGTTCAGGGTGGATCAGGGTGGTTCAGGATTGTCAGGGTGGTTCAGGGTGGTCAGGGTGGTTCAGGGTGGTTCAGGGTAGTCAGGGTGGTTCAGGGTGGTCAGGTGGTCAGGGTGGTCAGGGTGGATCAGGGTGGTTCAGGGTGGATCAGGGTGGTTCAGGGTGGGTCAGGGTGGTTCAGGATTGTCAGGGTGGTTCAGGGTGGTTCAGGGTAGTCAGGGTGGTTCAGGGTGGTCAGGGTGGTCAGGGTGGTCAGGTGGTCAGGGTGGTCAGGGTGGTCAGGTAGTCAGGGTGGTTCAGGGTGGTCAGGGTGGTTCAGGGTGGGTCAGGGTGGTTCAGGGTGGTTCAGGGTGGTCAGGGTGGTTCAGGGTGGTCAGGGTGGTCAGGGTGGTCAGGTGGTCAGGGTGGATCAGGGTGGTTCAGGGTAGTCATGGTGGTCAGGGTGGTCAGGGTGGTCAGGTGGTCAGGGTGGATCAGGGTGGTTCAGGGTGGTTAGCCTGGTGGAAGATATGCTGCCTTTTCATCCTTTTTTCTTGAATATGTTTTTGAATCCTGCAAATGTTTGATCTCTTACTCTGTGTGTGTGTGTACCTGTGTGTATCTGTGTGTGCATGTACCTGTGTGTGTGTATGTGTGTGTGTGTGTGTGTGTGTGCGTGCGTGCGTGCGTGCGTGCGTGCGTGCGTGCGTGCGTGCGTGCGTGCGTGTGTGCGTGCGTGTGTGCGTGCGTGTGTGCGTGTGTTTGAAAAAGGAAATGAAAGCAATCACACCTTTTAGTTGGTGTTCTGATCTCTCTAACTCACGCTGGTGACTCTGGTCCCAAGGACTGAAATATGATGAGAACTACATTGATTTGGGGTTCACTTATATTGGGACTAGTGCTTTTCCTCAGCCACAGTGTTTTATATGTGCTAAAGTACTATCTCACAACTCGATGAAACTCTCTCGCGCAGACGTTTAGGAACAAAACATGCCAATTGGAAAATAAGTCACGGGAGTTTTTTGAGCGAGTATTAAAACGACTTTCGAGTAGTAAGACATGTATAAAAGCAACAGATACCATTATTAAGAAGCGGCTAGAAGCGACTTATATCGTGAGCTACCGAGTGGCTAGGACAGCCAAGCTCCATACTATTGTGGAGGACTTAATTCTTCCTGCTGCCGCGGATATGGCTGGGACAATGGTAGGGGAAAAGGCCAAAAAATCTATGCAGACAATAGCACTGTTTCATGACGCATCAGTGACATGGCAGGAGATGTTTAGAAACAATTACTGATTCGCATACAAGCCAGTGAATTCTATGCGTTCCAGCTGGATGAGACAACAGACGTGGCGGGCCTGGCACAGCTCCTGGTATATGTCCGTTACGTTTATGACAGTGAAAGAATACCATGCTATTGTTTGAGTCGTCGCACAGTTATGAACTTGAAAAGTTATTAATAAACCAATTAAGCACATTTTGGCAGTCTTGATACAACATTTTGAACAGAAATGCAATGGTTCATTGGATCAGTCTAAAACGTTGCACATACACTGCTGCCACCTAGTGTCCAAAATCTAAATTGCACCTTGGCTGGAATAATACATTATAGCAGTTCTCTTGCATTTCGAATATGACGGTACAAAAACTACAAAAAAAATGTTTTTCTTTTTTTGTATTATCTTTTACCAGATCTAATGTGTTATATTCTCCTACATTAATTTCACATTTCCACAAACTTCAAATGTTACTGCTTGCCGTGCGGTAGCAGAGAAAACACTGTTATGTACCACAGGAGAACCAAGAAATGAAGAGCGACGACACGGCTGTCTTTTAGGCTTTTATGTCGATATAATGCATGGCTAGGTATTTTACGTACTGACAAGTTGTTCTTTCTCTCTCAGTGTTTTCTCAGACTCACAAAATCACACTCATACATAAAGTCATAATGTATACTATAAAATAATAACCAGTCCTTAATACAAAGAATATATCATCTTAATTCTTAGACAATAGAACCATACCTGCAATAGTATTGTGAAAAGACAGGACAGGAACACATCAGTCTCCAATGCACCATCTGACAAGTTGTTCTACACAGGAGCCTGAAGAAAGGTAAAAAACATATCCTGTCTCACATCCCCAATACATTGCTTGGTGCTTTCAGTGTTGACAGTACCAAAATACAACAACTCATGTACAAAAAACACTGCAACATAAACAAGTTACAACATGAAATCGCCTCTATTCCATTCAGACCTTAGAGGGCCAAAACTACATCTCCCATAATGCAGCGCCAGCACCAGTAGGCAGCTCAGCGAACCATCTGCATCACAGAAATGCATGCTAGCTAGCAACAGGAGCTCTTTTAGCACTCTGTAAACTATATTAATAACAACAATAAAACTCTGAAAGTTAAGTTTCAATAGTCTCACACCCCCTTATAACAATATCTACAGCATTAACCTTGGGATGCTTTATTTATTTCACGTTATGTACTTCTACAAAGGAGTAATCTACAACACATACCTTTCTCTCTCAGTGTTTTCTCGGACTGAGGAGAACGGGAGCTACGGGTGTTAGTAGGTGACACAAGCACCCAGATGAAATAAAATACATTTAATGAAATAAAACCCAAAGATGTTAACATCATTCAGCTACTGTTAGCTGCCTACCTAACATCGACAGGCAGCACCAGTAGCGCAACAATTAAAAATAGACACCAAATGTAAAGTTCCTGGCGATCATAGCGATCTGACTGCCCCCTTCTGTCTGAACTTGGAATATTCCTGTTCGCGGGCTTTGGCCACTGTCCCTCAACAATGGTTGTTCTGTTCTGCGTTGTGTACTAATCATTTGAAGTTTGATGGAATAACCATTTTAATTCTACTACACTTCTACAAACCGTCTTTCGATATACTCAGTCCGTCTGCACACACTTGAAACAAGGCCAAATCCTTTACAATGCTTACATTGCTAATGTAGGAACCTTCACATGAGTAGGTATTTGTTATCAAAAAAACAGGACGGACAGGCTTCTTTTTCTCCATGGGTCAGACGCCAACCACACCAGGAATTTTCTTCAGGTGTTCAACCCTGAGTTGACTCCTTTGACTGGTGTTCTACTCCGAAGTTCAAAACACAAAACTTCTGTGGTCCGGATTCTTGTTGGAGGCTCACTGCAATCTTCCTCTGTTCTTCAGAAATACAATGAATCAAAATATGACTCCTTCTGGTCTCTCTGACAGACACAGCGCAAACTTTAACATTTTGAACATCTCAAACAGGTTTCCCACATATGCATCCTGACTCAACAAACAAATATTCAAACAGTTATCCTCCAATTTTAGACAATTTCCTTTTTCTTCCAGTTTTCGCTACTGCCATTCAGAACTTTCATCTTCCCCAATTTTTGAAAAAGTACTAAACACATGTAGAATTTCATTCGTTCCTATGGAGGACTAATCCTTCTAGGGACTGCCAATATGGCCGACCAGTGGCTTCGATCACACAATTGGCCCAGCGTCGTCCGGGTTAGGGGAGGGTTTGGCTAGGGGGATTTCCTTGGCTCATCGTGCTCTAGCGACTCCTTGTGGCGGGTCGGGCGCCCGCAAGCTGACTCCGGTTGTCAGTTGGACAGTGTTTTCTCTGACACATTGGTGAAGGCTGGCTTCCAGGTTAAGTGAGCAGTGTCTCAAAAAAGCAGCGCGACAGGGTCGTGTTTCGCATCGCTCTCTCTTTGGGGAGTTGCAGAGATGAGACAAATTTGTAACTACCAATTGGATATAACGAAAAGAGGCAACAAAAATAATAAGGGGCTGTGTTTCGTGTAGGGTTACCCTGAAGTGACATCTATGATGACCGCGTAAGTCTCTCTAGGACAAGGGGACTTCTCAATATTTTTACCTGTATTTACCCACCAAAAATGAAATGCTAATTAGATGCTAATGTGGCTATCATAAAGAACTACAAATGCCGTAATGATCTGGATGAAACTGCCGAATCGAGGCAAAGGTAAGAATCTCTGGATTAACTATCTAATGTTACCTAAATTTAGAAATAAATTAATTCGCTATTACTTTAAATGGAAAATTCTGTGAACTGTCTTGTGTAAGTTTTAAATTGGCACGATACCTGTTAGCAAAGGTGTCAGCTAGAGATGATGTGCAGGAGCTTGCTGGGGTTTGTAGTCTTGTGTGATGATAATTAGCATTTTCGAATCTGAGTGTAAATAGAGCCGAATATATTGACAAAAGTCAGCCCGGCATGACAGAGTAAGCCTACACAAGCCCTTATTTTAAGTATTTCCCTATGGGAAAAATGAATGGTGGAAAAAATTATTGGAACCATTTCCCTATTTGACCGCTAGGTTTTATGGGTATTATGACACCTCCACTATGGGGCTCTATGGCCTATACATAGCATCAGCAATCTTGGGTTTAAATATGTTATTGGTAGAATTTTTTTTTTTTTTAAAGAACTACATTACCTATAACCCACTGGTTTATAGTTTCATGACCAGAGTAACAGATGTGGCAGTAAAGTGAGTTTAGCCATATCTGCAACACGCTACCGTCAGCCTCCGTAGGGTATCCAGCATTCCAACATGGAAGAACTTGTGTTCGATCAGGTAATGATTATGTTTCATTCACTGGGTGTATTTGCACAAAAATGTTATTCTGCATGCCGTCCTATTTCTTTTGTTCTAGTGTATCTGGACCAGTCCTAGTGGTAACTACAACAGAGTATCAATGAGCGAGAATGTCACAAGTGATCTTCTTTAGACCAATTTAATCAACAGTATTATGGATCAACATTTTTTATGAATGATTTCATAAAATAATTCATTACTAAACTGGTGCAACTGGCAGCTGGTGAGAGTAGAGGGGGGCTGAGTTTGTGTGAGACACAAATATGGCGGATATTTATTAACATGAACGACTCAAGACAGTTATCATAAACACGTTTTGTTTTTTTCAAAGTTCCTGTCTGTGTAAGTGAGCGTTCCCTCTCGAATGAGCTCACGGTTCCACCATAATGGATGCGTTCTTCTGTCCAGTCGAAGCTGACTCTCGCCAGACCTTATAATGCATGGCTAGGTATTTTACGTACAAGCTAACCACATCATATGTTATAGCAATTTGTCAGTCGATGACACAGTTGATGATATGGCACGCAACCATTGGTTGATGGTAGGGGAACTTGACCAATATCTGGCATGCTCACGTGAGAGAGTGAACATCTGGCTCTGGTCTCCTTAATGTCGACTCCCCATTCAACAGGTAGGTTAGTTCTGAAGCTGTCCCAACCTCACCAGGTAGGTTAGTTCTGAAGCTGGCCCAACCTGACCAGGTAGGTTAGTTCTAAAGCTGTCCCAACCTGACCAGGTAGGTTAGTTCTAAAGCTGTCCCAACCTGACCAGGTAGGTTAGTTCTAAAGCTGTCCCAACCTGACCAGGTAGGTTAGTTCTAAAGCTGTCCCAACCTGACCAGGTAGGTTAGTTCTAAAGCTGTCCCAACCTGACCAGGTAGGTTAGTTCTAAAGCTGTCCCAACCTGACCAGGTAGGTTAGTTCTAAAGCTGTCCCAACCTGACCAGGTAGGTTAGTTCTAAAGCTGTCCCAACCTGACCAGGTAGGTTAGTTCTAAAGCTGTCCCAACCTGACCAGGTAGGTTCGTTCTGAAGCTGTCCCAACCTGACCAGGTAGGTTAGTTCTGAAGCTGTCATTGTGTTCTCAATGCGTTTTACACTCAGTGTACATTGTATGTCCAGTTATCAGTGTAGCTGCACAGTTACATGTTGGTAGGTGCTAGACAGACAGACACTAATCCACATTCACATCTTCAGTAATACATATAATGAGGTTTGATGCTGCTGGATCTGTTCCAGGAATGCCTGCTGTGTCTCCCTACGTGTCAACCCTTACAATCCCTCCTTATGCTCAGATAAATGACAAAAAACATTCTTTAAACAACCTTTTAAAAGTCATTTAAATTAATTGCTTGTGATGCGAGCGGATTGGCTGCTTTAGTACTGGAAGAAGAAGAAGAAGCAGGTTGTGAAAAGTATAAAGAAGCTTTTACCTGCTGTAGCAGGTATTAACGAGCAGGATATTTAATTCCACATGGTTGATCCACCTGGTGTGGTACAACAGCTGTTGAGAACGTCTGTCTGGAGGAGGGTGCTGCACGTTGGAAGGAGCTCACATCTATCTCTCTCCCTCTCTCTCTCTCTCTCTCTGTCTGTTGCTGTCCATTTCTCTCTCTCTCTCCCTCTCTCTCTCTCTCTGTCTGTTGCTGTCCATTTCTCTCTCTCTCTCTCCCTCTCTCTCTCTCTCTGTCTGTTGTTGTCCATTTCTCTCTCTCTCTCTCTCCCTCCCTCTCTCTCTCTCTCTGTCTGTTGCTGTCCATTTCTCTCACTCTCTCTCTCTCTCTCTCTCTCTCTCTCTGTCCATTTCTCTCCCTTCTCTGCCCTCTCTCTCTCTCTCTCTCTGCCCTCTCTCTCTCTCTCTCTTTCTCTCTCTCTCTCTCTCTCTGTCCATTTTTCTCCCCTCTCTGCCCTCTCTCTCTCTCTCTCTCTCTGCCCTCTCTCTCTCTGTCTCCCCCCTCTCAGTTCTATCGCAGGTTCAGGCACTTCCAGGATGTGAGAGACCCCAGCACCTTGTTTGTCTCTGGGGTACAAACTGACTCACTTCTCAGAGGTACAAAGTCTTTATTCTCACAGTGAAGAACTGTCCTAGGAGCAAGGTTGAATCCTGTAGGTCCTCATGAATCAACAGGCTGCAGTACTGTAGGGTACCACAGTATGAGTCATAATACCCATAAAACCTAGTGGTCAAACAAGGAAATGGTTCCAATCATTTCCCCACCATTCATTTAATAAGGGCTGTGTGTTGTGCTGCGTGACGTTTTGATAACCGTGTAAATCTCTCTAGGACAAGCTGACTTTTATTAAAATATTCACCTGGACCCCCCCCCCCCCTAAAAATGAAACGCTAATTAGCTGCTGCTATCATAAAGAACTACAAATACCATGATGATCTGGACAAGACGGCGGAATCGAGACAAAGGTAAGAAACTCTGAATGAACTGTCTAATGTTAGTTAAATGTAGTAATACATCAACAATTCTGTGAACTGTCTTGTGCCAGATCTAAATGGACACAATATGCTGTTAACAAAGGTGTCAGCTAGAGATGATGTACAGGAGCATACTGGGATTCGTAGTTTTAAAGGTAAAGGTCTCTAATAGGGCTGTGTTGTGGTGAGATGGTAAAGGTCTCTAATAGGGCTGTGTTGTGGTGAGTTGGTAAAGGTCTTTAACAGGGCTGTGTTGTGGTGAGATGGTAAAGGTCTCTAACAGGGCTGTGTTGTGGTGAGATGGTAAAGGTCTTTAACAGGGCTGTGTTGTGGTGAGATGGTAAAGGTCTCTAACAGGGCTGTGTTGTGGTGAGTTGGTAAAGGTCTCTAACAGGGCTGTGTTGTGGTGAGATGGTAAAGGTCTCTAACAGGGCTGTGTTGTGGTGAGTTGGTAAAGGTCTCTAACAGGGCTGTGTTGTGGTGAGTTGGTAAAGGTCTCTAACAGGGCTGTGTTGTGGTGAGATGGTAAAGGTCTCTAACAGGGCTGTGTTGTGGTGAGTTGGTAAAGGTCTCTAACAGGGCTGTGTTGTGGTGAGTTGGTAAAGGTCTCTAACAGGGCTGTGTTGTGGTGAGATGGTAAAGGTCTCTAACAGGGCTGTGTTGTGGTGAGATGGTAAAGGTCTCTAATAGGGCTGTGTTGTGGTGAGATGGTAAAGGTCTCTAACAGGGCTGTGTTGTGGTGAGTTGGTAAAGGGTTCATCAGGGCTGTGTTGTGGTGAGATGGTAAAGGTCTCTAACAGGGCTGTGTTGTGGTGAGATGGTAAAGGTCTCTAACAGGGCTGTGTTGTGGTGAGATGGTAAAGGTCTCTAACAGGGCTGTGTTGTGGTGAGTTGGTAAAGGTCTCTAACAGGGCTGTGTTGTGGTGAGATGGTAAAGGTCTCTAACAGGGCTGTGTTGTGGTGAGATGGTAAAGGTCTCTAACGGGGCTGTGTTGTGGTGAGTTGGTAAAGGTCTTTAACAGGGCTGTGTTGTGGTGAGATGGTAAAGGTCTCTAACAGGGCTGTGTTGTGGTGAGTTGGTAAAGGTCTCTAACAGGGCTGTGTTGTGGTGAGATGGTAAAGGTCTCTAACAGGGCTGTGTTGTGGTGAGATGGTAAAGGTCTCTAACAGGGCTGTGTTGTGGTGAGATGGTAAAGGTCTCTAACAGGGCTGTGTTGTGGTGAGATGGTAAAGGTCTTTAACAGGGCTGTGTTGTGGTGAGATGGTAAAGGTCTCTAACAGGGCTGTGTTGTGGTGAGATGGTAAAGGTCTCTAACAGGGCTGTGTTGTGGTGAGATGGTAAAGGTCTCTAACAGGGCTGTGTTGTGGTGAGATGGTAAAGGTCTCTAACAGGGCTGTGTTGTGGTGAGATGGTAAAGGTCTCTAACAGGGCTGTGTAGTGGTGAGTTGGTAAAGGTATTTAACAGGGCTGTGTTGTGGTGAGTTGGTAAAGGGATGTCGGAACCTTCGGGGCCCTGGTTCCCAGCTTTATGAAGCTGCTAGCAGGCTGTTTGATGGCAGTAATAGTGAGCGGTTCTCTTCGTGACAGTAGTGACTGTTAGAGACCTTTTTCTTCGTGACAGTAGGTCTAATCTCAAGGGGAAGAGGTTGCTCCTGGGACGTGATGATGTGTGGAGTTGTGGGGGCAGATGTGATGGCGCCCCCCCCAGCACCCCGTTGTCCCCCACCAGGCCAGACACGGCCTCAACATGCCCTAATGATCACACTGGAGTAGAGTCTGTCTGGCCCATTTTCACACACACACACATGCTCAGGGACGCACACTAGCATGCGCACACAGCCGGGATATGCAGATGATGGTCTAATTAGAGCAGGATAGGCCATACATACCGTCTGATGTAACTGCATAAAATGTTCACAGCTGAACTGTGTGTCACGTACCGTGTCATATCATTAGTTTACTACACCTCACAACTCATTCGCTGGTATGCTGTAGTACTAAAGGACTTGTAGAACTGGTCTGAAGGCTCACTAAGACTAAAAATACCGAAGGAAAAAACGACATACAAACGTGGTTAATAACTTGATGTATTTAGTTTTAATCTCAGAAGTCTAAATGTGCTGCATCGGGATCATGTGTTGTTCCTGTATCATGTTAAACATGGGACCCTCCTCCAGCAGCTACAATGCTCAGGTAACACAGACAAAACACACACACACACACACACACACACACACACACACACACACACACACACACACACACACACACACACACACACACACACACACACACACAATACACACAATACACACACACAA
>NW_024058723.1:40000-48679 GCF_016432855.1 Salvelinus namaycush
CAGTAGAGTAGATTGCAGTAGAGTAGAGTACAGTAGAGTACAGTAGATTACAGTAGAGTAGATTACAGTACAGTAGAGTACAGTAGAGTAGAGTAGATTACAGTAGAGTAGATTACAGTACAGTAGAGTACAGTAGAGTAGAGTAGATTACAGTAGAGTACAGTAGATTACAGTAGAGTACAGTACAGTAGAGTACAGTACAGTAGAGTAGATTACAGTAGAGTAGATTACAGTAGAGTAGAGTACAGTAGAGTAGATTACAGTAGAGTAGATTACAGTAGAGTAGATTATAGTAGAGTAGATTACAGTAGAGTAGATTACAGTAGAGTAGATTACAGTAGAGTAGAGTACAGTAGAGTACAGTACAGTAGAGTACAGTACAGTAGAGTACAGTACAGTAGAGTAGAGTAGATTACAGTAGAGTAGATTACAGTACAGTAGAGTACAGTAGAGTAGAGTAGATTACAGTAGAGTAGATTACAGTACAGTAGAGTACAGTAGAGTAGAGTAGATTACAGTAGAGTACAGTAGATTACAGTAGAGTACAGTACAGTAGAGTACAGTACAGTAGAGTAGAGTAGATTACAGTAGAATAGATTACAGTAAAGTAGAGTACAGTAGAGTAAAGTAGATTACAGTAGAGTAGATTACAGTACAGTAGAGTACAGTAGAGTAGAGTAGATTACAGTAGAGTACAGTAGATTACAGTAGAGTACAGTACAGTAGAGTACAGTACAGTAGAGTAGAGTAGATTACAGTAGAATAGATTACAGTAAAGTAGAGTACAGTAGAGTAAAGTAGATTACAGTAGAGTAGATTACAGTACAGTAGAGTACAGTAGAGTAGAGTAGATTACAGTAGAGTACAGTAGATTACAGTAGAGTACAGTACAGTAGAGTACAGTACAGTAGAGTAGAGTAGATTACAGTAGAATAGATTACAGTAGAGTAGATTACAGTAAAGTAGAGTACAAAACAGTGTGGTCCTCTGTATCTCAGTTTCTTCTGAAATTTCATTCGAGATTTGTTAGCGGAACTTTGAGTTTTAATCACGTAATAATTCAAATAAACAAAATGTATATATTAGTAAAAACACTAACTAATTGATATCTCTACCTTGTTACTTCTGTTAACTTTCATTAACCTCCTCTTTGTGAGATTAGAACATATCTTCAAGACAGGGTTTTTGGTAACGAAATTTCAAGGCACAAGGCAATGATTCTTAATTAAACTTAGAGGAGGCAGTACTGTACATAGACATGAAATCACTGGTCACTTTCATAATGGAACACTAGTCACTCTAATAATTTAACACATTTTTGCTTTACTCATCTCATTTGTACAGTACCAGTGAAAAGTTTGGAAATACCTAGTCATTCAAGTTTTGTTTAATTAATTTTTTTTACTATTTTCTACATTGTAGAATAATAATGAAGAGATCAAAACTTTGAAATAAAACATATGGAATCATGTAGTATCCAAAAAAAGTGTTAAATGAATCAAAATACATTTTATATTTGAGAGATTCTTCAAAGTAGCCACCCTTTGTCTTGATGAAAGCTTTGCACACTCATGCATTCTCTCAACCAGCTTTACCTGGAATTATTTTCTAACAGTCTTGAAGGAGTTCGCACATATGCTGAGCACTTGTTGGCTGCTTTTCCTTCACTCTGCGGACCAACTAATCCCAAAACCATCTCAATTGGTTACTGTATATACTGTATTCTATTCTACTGTATTTTAGTCCGACATTGCTCATCCTAATATTTATATATTCCTTCATTCCATTCATTTATTGGGGCGGCAGGTAGCCTAGTGGTTAGACCGTAGGGGTGGCAGGTAGAATAGTGGTTAGAGTGTAGGGGCGGCAGGTAGCCTAGTGGTTAGAGTGTAGGGGCGGCAGGTAGCCTAGTGGTTAGAGTGTAGGGGCGGCAGATAGGAGTGTAGGGGCGGCAGGTAGCATAGTGGTTAGAATGTAGGGGCGGCAGGTAGCCTAGTGGTTAGAATGTATGGGGGGCAGGTAGCCTAGTGGTTAGAGTGTAGGGGTGGCAGGTAGCCTAGTGGTTAGAGTGTATGGGGGGCAGGTAGCCTAGTGGTTAGAGTGTAGGGGGGGCAGGGTAACCTAGTGGTTAGAGTGTATGGGGGGCAGGTAGCCTAGTGGTTAGAGTGTAGGGGTGGCAGGTAGTCTAGTGGTTAGAGTGTAGGGGGGGCAGGTAGCCTAGTGGTTAGAGTGTGGGGGCGGCAGGTAGCCTAGTGGTTAGAGTGTAGAGACGGCAGGTAGCCTAGTGGTTAGAGAGTAGGGGCAGCAGGTAGCCTAGTGGTTAGAGTGTAGGGGTGGCAGGTAGCCTAGTGGTTAGAGTGTAGGGGCGGCAGGTAGCCTAGTGGTTAAAGTGTAGGGGCGGCAGGTAGCCTAGTGGTTAGAGTGTAGAGGAGGCAGGTAGCCTAGTGGTTAGAGTGTGGAGGCGGCAGGTAGCCTAGTGGTTAGAGTGTAGGGACGGCAGGTAGCCTAGTGGTTAGAGTGTAGGGGCGGCAGGGTAACCTAGTGGTTAGAGTGTAGGGGCGGCAGGGTAGCCTAGTGGTTAGAGTGTAGAGACGGCAGGTAGCCTAGTGGTTAAAGTGTAGGGGCGGCAGGTAGCCTAGTGGTTAGAGTGTAGGGGTGGCAGGGTAACCTAGTGGTTAGAGTGTAGGGGCGGCAAGTAGCCTAGTGGTTAGAGTGTAGGGGCGGCAGGTAGCCTAGTGGTTAGAGTGTAGGGGCGGCAGGTAGCCTAGTGGTTAGAGTGTAGGGGCGGCAGGTAGCCTAGTGGTTAGAGTGTAGGGGCGGCAGGTAGCCTAGTGGTTAGAGTGTAGGGGCGGCAGGTAGCCTAGTGGTTAGAGTGTAGGGGCGGCAGGTAGCCTAGTGGTTAGAGTGTAGGGGCGGCAGGTAGCCTAGTGGTTAGAGTGTTGGGGCGGCAGGTAGCCTAGTGGTTAGAGTGTTGGGGTGGCAGGTAGCCTAGTGGTTAGAGTGTAGGGGCGGCAGGTAGCCTAGTGGTTAGAGTGTAGGGGTGGCAGGTAGTCTAGTGGTTAGAGTGTAGGGACGGCAGGTAGCCTAGTGGTTAGAGTGTAGGGGCGGCAGGTAGCCTAGTGGTTAGAGTGTAGGGGCGGCAGGTAGCCTAGTGGTTAGAGTGTAGGGGCGGCAGGTAGCCTAGTGGTTAGAGTGTAGGGGCGGCAGGTAGCCTAGTGGTTAGAGTGTAGGGGCGGCAGGGTAACCTAGTGGTTAGAGTGTAGGGACGGCAGGTAGCCTAGTGGTTAGAGTGTAGAGGCGGCAGGTAGCCTAGTGGTTAGAGTGTAGAGGCGGCAGGTAGCCTAGTGGTTAGAGTGTAGGGGCGGCAGGGTAGCCTAGTGGTTAGAGCGTTGGGTCAGTAACCGAAAGGTTGCTGGATCGAATCCCCGAGCTGACAAGGTAAAAATCTGTCGTTCTGCCTCTGAACAAGGCAGTTAACCCGCTGTTCCTAGGCCATCATTGTAAATAAGAATTTGTTCTTAACTGACTTGCCTAGTTAAATAAAGTTTCAGTAAATAAATACATTTGATTTAGATGCTAGGACTGTCAGGCAATTGTTAGCACTATCCAAGGTACTGCCATCCAAGTTAGCTAGCATTAACCATTGTACTGTTATCTAAGTTAGCTAGCATAAACCATTGTACTGTTCTAAGTTAGTTAGTGTTAACCATGGTACTGTTATCTAAGTTAGTTAGTGTTAACCATGGTACTGTTATAAGTTAGCTAGTGTTAACCATGGTACTGTCACTGTTATCTAAGTTAGTTAGTGTTAACCATGGTACTGTTATCTAAGTTAGTTAGTGTTAACCATGGTACTGTTATCTAAGTTAGTTAGTGTTAACCATGGTACTGTTATCTAAGTTAGTTAGTGTTAACCATGGTAATGTTATCTAAGTTAGTTAGTGTTAACCATGGTACTGTTATCTAAGTTAGTTAGTGTTAACCATGGTACTGTTATCTAAGTTAGTTAGTGTTAACCATGGTACTGTTATCTAAGTTAGTTAGTGTTAACCATGGTACTGTTCTAAGTTAGTTAGTGTTAACCATGGTACTGTTCTAAGTTAGTTAGTGTTAACCATGGTAATGTTATCTAAGTTAGTTAGTGTTAACCATGGTACTGTTCTAAGTTAGTTAGTGTTAACCATGGTACTGTTATCTAAGTTAGTTAGTGTTAACCATGGTACTGTTCTAAGTTAGTTAGTGTTAACCATGGTACTGTTATCTAAGTTAGTTAGTGTTAACCATGGTACTGTTATCTAAGTTAGTTAGTGTTAACCATGGTAATGTTATCTAAGTTAGTTAGTGTTAACCATGGTACTGTTATCTAAGTTAGTTAGTGTTAACCATGGTACTGTTATAAGTTAGCTAGTGTTAACCATGGTACTGTCACTGTTATCTAAGTTAGTTAGTGTTAACCATGGTACTGTTATCTAAGTTAGTTAGTGTTAACCATGGTACTGTTATCTAAGTTAGTTAGTGTTAACCATGGTACTGTTCTAAGTTAGTTAGTGTTAACCATGGTACTGTTATCTAAGTTAGTTAGTGTTAACCATGGTACTGTTATCTAAGTTAGTTAGTGTTAACCATGGTACTGTTCTAAGTTAGTTAGTGTTAACCATGGTACTGTTATCTAATTTAGTTAGTGTTAACCATGGTACTGTTATCTAAGTTAGTTAGTGTTAACCATGGTACTGTTATCTAAGTTAGTTAGTGTTAACCATGGTACTGTTATCTAAGTTAGTTAGTGTTAACCATGGTACTGTTATCTAAGTTAGTTAGTGTTAACCATGGTACTGTTATCTAAGTTAGTTAGTGTTAACCATGGTACTGTTATCTAAGTTAGTTAGTGTTAACCATGGTACTGTTATCTAAGTTAGTTAGTGTTAACCATGGTACTGTTCTAAGTTAGTTAGTGTTAACCATGGTACTGTTCTAAGTTAGTTAGTGTTAACCATGGTACTGTTATCTAAGTTAGTTAGTGTTAACCATGGTACTGTTATCTAAGTTAGTTAGTGTTAACCATGGTAATGTTATCTAAGTTAGTTAGTTAGTGTTAACCATGGTACTGTTCTAAGTTAGTTAGTGTTAACCATGGTACTGTTATCTAAGTTAGTTAGTTAGTGTTAACCATGGTACTGTTATCTAAGTTAGTTAGTGTTAACCATGGTACTGTTATCTAAGTTAGTTAGTGTTAACCATGGTACTGTTATCTAAGTTAGTTAGTGTTAACCATGGTACTGTTATCTAAGTTAGTTAGTGTTAACCATGGTACTGTTCTAAGTTAGTTAGTGTTAACCATGGTACTGTTATCTAAGTTAGTTAGTGTTAACCATGGTACTGTTATCTAAGTTAGTTAGTGTTAACCATGGTACTGTTATCTAATTTAGTTAGTGTTAACCATGGTAATGTTATCTAAGTTAGTTAGTGTTAACCATGGTACTGTTATCTAAGTTAGTTAGTGTTAACCATGGTAATGTTATCTAAGTTAGTTAGTGTTAACCATGGTACTGTTATCTAATTTAGTTAGTGTTAACCATGGTAATGTTATCTAAGTTAGTTAGTGTTAACCATGGTAATGTTATCTAAGTTAGTTAGTGTTAACCACGGGTACTGGTCACTGTTCTAAGTTAGTTAGTGTTAGCAGTAGGACTGTCGGTGCTGTTATATGTAGTCTTATAGCCTTATAGGCATTAGTTAACGGTAAGCCATGGAACGTTCCGGGCTCAACAGGCTCTACAGGACTCTTCAGGTTGTCTCTGGGTGGGAAAAGGAAAAGGTCAAACACAGTTGGGTGCTGATGAGAGAGAGAGACGAAAAGAGAGAGAGGGAGGGGGGGAGAGAGAGAGAGAGAGAGAGAGAGAAAGAGAGAGAGAGAGAGAGAGGAAAAAAGCGAAAGAGAAATAGATTGAGAGAGAGCGAGAGAGAGGGGGTGAAAGAGAGAGTGAGTGAGTGAGTGAGTGAGTGAGTGAGTGAGTGAGTGAGTGAGTGAGTGAGTGAGTGAGTGAGTGAGTGAGTGAGTGAGTGAGTGAGTGAGTGTGTGTGTGAGTGAGTGATAGATAACATAGTTCTCTCTGCTACCGCATGTCAAGCGGTACCAGTGCACAGCTTCTAAACCCACAAGACTTCTATAAAGCTAATCAAATGGCTGCCCGGACTACCTGCGTTGACCCATACACACCCCCAACACAAACATTACACTTTCATTACAGTACCTTTCCTGTGCTGACTCTATACAGAACACACACACTGAACTCTACCCACGCACATACACATATTTACACTGACCCCTAACACACACACACACACACACACACACACACACACACACACACACACACACACACACACACACACACACACACACACACACACACACACACACACACACACACACACACACACACACACACACACACACCTACATACACAGAACATGCTCACACATGCATACTGACGCCACACATTCAGACACACACTTTCACACTCAACACATACACTGCTGCTATTGTCTATTAGCTATCCTGTTGCCTAGTCATTTTACCCCATACCTATATGTACATAGCTACCTCAATTACCTCGTACCCCTGCACATTGACACGGTACCGGTACCACCTGTATATAGCCTGCACATTGACTCAGTACCGTAATACCCTGTATATAGCCTCCACATTGACTCAGTACCGTAACACCCTGTATATAGCCTCTACATTGACTCTGTACCGTAACACCCTGTATATAGCCTCCACATTGACTCTGTACCGGTACCCCCAGTATATAGCTTCCACATTGACTCTGTACCAGTACCCCCCTGTATATAGCCTCCACATTGACTCTGTACCGTAACACCCTGTATATAGCCTCCACATTGACTCTGTACTGGTACCCCCAGTATATAGTCTCCACATTGACTCTGTACCGTAACACCCTGTGTATAGCCTCCACATTGACTCTGTACCGGTACCTCCCTGTATATAGCCTCCACATTGACTCTGTACCGTAACACCCTGTATATAGTCTCCACATTGACTCTGTACTGGTACCCCCTGTATATAGCCTCCACATTGACTCTGTACCAGTACCCCCTGTATATAGTCTCCACATTGACTCTGTACCGGTACCCCCTGTATATAGCCTCCACATTGACTCTGTACCGGTACCCCCTGTATATAGCCTCCACATTGACTCTGTACCGGTACCCCCTGTATATAGCCTCCACATTGACTCTGTACCGGTACCCCCTGTATATAGCCTCCACATTGACTCTGTACCGGTACCCCCTGTATATAGCCTCCACATTGACTCTGTACTGGTACCCCCTGTATATAGCCTCCACATTGACTCTGTACCGGTACCCCCTGTATATAGCTTCCACATCGACAAGGTACTGGTACCCCCTGTATATAGCCTCCACATTGACTCTGTACCGGTACCCCCTGTATATAGCCTCTACATTGACTCTGTACCGGTACCCCCTGTATATAGCCTCCACATTGACTCTGTACCGGTACCCCCTGTATATAGCCTCCACATTGACTCTGTACCGTAACACCCTGTATATAGCCTCCACATTGACTCTGTACCGGTACCCCCTGTATATAGCCTCCACATTGACTCTGTACCGTAATACCCTGTATATAGCCTCCACATTGACTCTGTACCGGTACCCCCTGTATATAGCCTCCACATTGACTCTGTACCGGTACCCCCTGTATATAGCCTCCACATTGACTCTGTACCGTAACACCCTGTATATAGCCTCCACACTGACAAAGTACCATAACACCCTGTATATAGTGTCCACATTGACTCTGTACCGTAACACCCTGTATATAGCCTCCACATTGACTCTGTACCGTAATACCCTGTATATAGCCTCCACATTGACTCTGTACTGGTACCCCCTGTATATAGCCTCCACATTGACTATGTACCGGTACCCCCAGTATATAGCCTCCACATTGACTCTGTACTGTAATACCCTGTATATAGCCTCCACATTGACTCTGTACCGGTACCCCCTGTATATAGTCTCCACATTGACTCTGTACCGGTACCCCCTGTATATAGCCTCCACATTGACTCTGTACCGGTACCCCCTGTATATAGCCTCCACACTGACTCTGTACCGGTACCCTCTGTATATAGCCTCCACACTGATTCTGTACCGGTACCCCCTGTATATAGCCTCCACATTGACTCTGTACTGGTACCCCCTGTATATAGCCTCCACATTGACTCTGTACCGGTACCCCCTGTATATAGCCTCCACATTGACTCTGTACCGGTACCCCCTGTATATAGCCTCCACATTGACTCTGTGCTGGTACCCCCTGTATATAGCCTCCACATTGACTCTGTACCGTAGTACCCTGTATATAGCCTCCACATTGACTCTGTACTGGTACCCCCTGTATATAGCCTCCACCTTGACTCTGTACTGTAATACCCTGTATATAGCCTCCACATTGACTCAGTACCGTAACACCCTGTATATAGCCTCCACATTGACTCTGTTCCGTAATACCCTGTATATAGCCTCCACATTGACTCTGTACCGTAACACCCTGTATATAGCCTCCACATTGACTCTGTACCGTAACACGCTGTATATAGCCTCCACATTGACTCTGTACCGTAACA
>NW_024058724.1:0-25000 GCF_016432855.1 Salvelinus namaycush
AGGTTATGCGTGTTCCATGCTCTGTTCGTACCGGTATGAATCGTATGGGTCGAGGTTAGGGTTAGGTGTGTTCCAGCTCTGTTCGTACCGTATGGAATCGTATGGGTCCCTAGGTTAGGGTTAGGTGTGTTCCAGCTCTGTTCTTACGTATGAATCGTATGGGTCGAGGTTAGGTTAGGTGTGTTCCAGCTCTGTTCTTACCGTATGAATCGTATGGGTCTAGGTTAGGGTTTAGGTGTGTTCCAGCTCTGTTCATACATATGAATCGTATGGGTCGAGGTTAGGGTTAGGTTGTTCCAGCTCTGTTCTTACCATATGAATCGTATGGTCTAGGTTAGGGTTAGGTGTGTTCCAGCTCTGTTCTTACCATATGAATCGTATTGGTCTAGGTTAGGGTTAGGTGTGTTCCAGCTCTGTTCTTACCATATGAATCGTATGGGTCTAGGTTAGGGTTAGGTGTGTTCCAGCTCTGTTCTTACCGTATGAATCGTATGGGTCGAGGTTAGGGTTAGGTGTGTTCCAGCTCTGTTCTTACCGTATGAATCGTATGGGTCTAGGTTAGGGTTAGGTGTGTTCCAGGTCTGTTCTTACCATATGAATCGTATGGGTCTAGGTTAGGGTTAGGCGTGTTTCCAGGTCTGTTCTTACCGTATGAATCGTATGGGTCGAGGTTAGGGTTAGGTGTGTTCCAGGTCTGTTCTTACCATATGAATCGTATGGGTCGAGGTTAGGGTTAGGCGTGTTCCAGCTCTGTTCTTACCATATGAATCGTATGGGTCTAGGTTAGGGTTAGGTGTGTTCCAGCTCTGTTCTTACCGTATGAATCGTATGGGTCGAGGTTAGGGTTAGGTGTGTTCCAGCTCTGTTCTTACCGTATGAATCGTATGGGTCGAGGTTAGGGTTAGGTGTGTTCCAGCTCTGTTCTTACCGTATGAATCGTATGGGTCGAGGTTAGGGTTAGGCGTGTTCCAGCTCTGTTCTTACCGTATGAATCGTATGGGTCTAGGTTAGGGTTAGGTGTGTTCCAGCTCTGTTCTTACCGTATGAATCGTATGGGTCTAGGTTAGGGTTAGGTGTGTTCCAGCTCTGTTCTTACCGTATGAATCGTATGGGTCGAGGTTAGGGTTAGGTGTGTTCCAGCTCTGTTCTTACCGTATGAATCGTATGGGTCGAGGTTAGGGTTAGGTGTGTTCCAGTTCTGTTCTTACCGTATGAATCGTATGGGTCGAGGTTAGGGTTAGGCGTGTTCCAGCTCTGTTCTTACCGTATGAATCGTATGGGTCTAGGTTAGGGTTAGGTGTGTTCGAGCTCTGTTCTTACCGTATGAATCGTATGGGTCTAGGTTAGGGTTAGGTGTGTTCCAGCTCTGTTCTTACCGTATGAATCGTATGGGTCGAGGTTAGGGTTAGGTGTGTTCCAGCTCTGTTCTTACCGTATGAATCGTATGGGTCTAGGTTAGGGTTAGGTGTGTTCCAGGTCTGTTCTTACCATATGAATCGTATGGGTCTAGGTTAGGGTTAGGCGTGTTCCAGGTCTGTTCTTACCGTATGAATCGTATGGGTCGAGGTTAGGGTTAGGTGTGTTCCAGGTCTGTTCTTACCATATGAATCGTATGGGTCGAGGTTAGGGTTAGGCGTGTTCCAGCTCTGTTCTTACCATATGAATCGTATGGGTCTAGGTTAGGGTTAGGTGTGTTCCAGCTCTGTTCTTACCGTATGAATCGTATGGGTCGAGGTTAGGGTTAGGTGTGTTCCAGCTCTGTTCTTACCGTATGAATCGTATGGGTCGAGGTTAGGGTTAGGTGTGTTCCAGCTCTGTTCTTACCGTATGAATCGTATGGGTCGAGGTTAGGGTTAGGCGTGTTCCAGCTCTGTTCTTACCGTATGAATCGTATGGGTCTAGGTTAGGGTTAGGTGTGTTCCAGCTCTGTTCTTACCGTATGAATCGTATGGGTCTAGGTTAGGGTTAGGTGTGTTCCAGCTCTGTTCTTACCGTATGAATCGTATGGGTCGAGGTTAGGGTTAGGTGTGTTCCAGCTCTGTTCTTACCGTATGAATCGTATGGGTCGAGGTTAGGGTTAGGTGTGTTCCAGCTCTGTTCTAACCGTATGAATCGTATGGGTCGAGGTTAGGGTTAGGCGTGTTCCAGCTCTGTTCTTACCGTATGAATCGTATGGGTCTAGGTTAGGGTTAGGTGTGTTCCAGCTCTGTTCTTACCGTATGAATCGTATGGGTCTAGGTTAGGGTTAGGTGTGTTCCAGCTCTGTTCTTACCGTATGAATCGTATGGGTCTAGGTTAGGGTTAGGTGTGTTCCAGCTCTGTTCTTACCGTATGAATCGTATGGGTCTAGGTTAGGGTTAGGTGTGTTCCAGCTCTGTTCTTACCGTATGAATCGTATGGGTCGAGGTTAGGGTTAGGTGTGTTCCAGCTCTGTTCTTACCGTATGAATCGTATGGGTCTAGGTTAGGGTTAGGTGTGTTCCAGCTCTGTTCTTACCATATGAATCGTATGGGTCTAGGTTAGGGTTAGGTGTGTTCCAGCTCTGTTCTTACCGTATGAATCGTATGGGTCTAGGTTAGGGTTAGGTGTGTTCCAGCTCTGTTCTTACCGTATGAATCGTATGGGTCTAGGTTAGGGTTAGGTGTGTTCCAGCTCTGTTCTTACCATATGAATCGTATGGGTCTAGGTTAGGGTTAGGTGTGTTCCAGCTCTATTCTTACCGTATGAATCGTATGGGTCTAGGTTAGGGTTAGGTGTGTTCCAGCTCTGTTCTTACCATATGAATCGTATGGGTCTAGGTTAGGGTTAGGTGTGTTCCAGGTCTGTTCTTACCGTATGAATCGTATGGGTCTAGGTTAGGGTTAGGTGTGTTCCAGCTCTGTTCTTACCGTATGAATCGTATGGGTCTAGGTTAGGGTTAGGTGTGTTCCAGCTCTGTTCTTACCGTATGAATCGTATGGGTCGAGGTTAGGGTTAGGTGTGTTCCAGCTCTGTTCTTACCGTATGAATCGTATGGGTCTAGGTTAGGGTTAGGTGTGTTCCAGCTCTGTTCTTACCATATGAATCGTATGGGTCGAGGTTAGGGTTAGGTGTGTTCCAGCTCTGTTCTTACCGTATGAATCGTATGGGTCTAGGTTAGGGTTAGGCGTGTTCCAGCTCTGTTCTTACCGTATGAATCGTATGGGTCGAGGTTAGGGTTAGGTGTGTTCCAGCTCTGTTCTTACCATATGAATCGTATGGGTCTAGGTTAGGGTTAGGTGTGTTCCAGGTCTGTTCTTACCATATGAATCGTATGGGTCGAGGTTAGGGTTAGGTGTGTTCCAGCTCTGTTCTTACCGTATGAATCGTATGGGTCTAGGTTAGGGTTAGGTGTGTTCCAGCTCTGTTCTTACCGTATGAATCGTATGGGTCGAGGTTAGGGTTAGGTGTGTTCCAGCTCTGTTCTTACCGTATGAATCGTATGGGTCTAGGTTAGGGTTAGGTGTGTTCCAGCTCTGTTCTTACCGTATGAATCGTATGGGTCTAGGTTAGGGTTAGGTGTGTTCCCGCTCTGTTCTTACCGTATGAATCGTATGGGTCTAGGTTAGGGTTAGGTGTGTTCCAGCTCTGTTCTTACCATATGAATCGTATGGGTCTAGGTTAGGGTTAGGTGTGTTCCAGCTCTGTTCTTACCGTATGAATCGTATGGGTCTAGGTTAGGGTTAGGTGTGTTCCAGCTCTGTTCTTACCATATGAATCGTATGGGTCTAGGTTAGGGTTAGGTGTGTTCCAGCTCTGTTCTTACCGTATGAATCGTATGGGTCGAGGTTAGGGTTAGGTGTGTTCCAGCTCTGTTCTTACCATATGAATCGTATGGGTCTAGGTTAGGGTTAGGCGTGTTCCAGCTCTGTTCTTACCGTATGAATCGTATGGGTCTAGGTTAGGGTTAGGCGTGTTCCAGCTCTGTTCTTACCGTATGAATCGTATGGGTCTAGGTTAGGGTTAGGTGTGTTCCAGCTCTGTTCTTACCGTATGAATCGTATGGGTCGAGGTTAGGGTTAGGCGTGTTCCAGCTCTGTTCTTACCATATGAATCGTATGGGTCTAGGTTAGGGTTAGGTGTGTTCCAGCTCTGTTCTTACCATATGAATCGTATGGGTCGAGGTTAGGGTTAGGTGTGTTCCAGCTCTGTTCTTACCATATGAATCGTATGGGTCTAGGTTAGGGTTAGGTGTGTTCCAGCTCTGTTCTTACCGTATGAATCGTATGGGTCGAGGTTAGGGTTAGGCGTGTTCCAGCTCTGTTCTTACCATATGAATCGTATGGGTCGAGGTTAGGGTTAGGCGTGTTCCAGCTCTGTTCTTACCATATGAATCGTATGGGTCTAGGTTAGGGTTAGGTGTGTTCCAGCTCTGTTCTTACCGTATGAATCGTATGGGTCGAGGTTAGGGTTAGGCGTGTTCCAGCTCTGTTCTTACCATATGAATCGTATGGGTCTAGGTTAGGGTTAGGCGTGTTCCAGCTCTGTTCTTACCGTATGAATCGTATGGGTCTAGGTTAGGGTTAAGTGTGTTCCAGCTCTGTTCTTACCATATGAATCGTATGGGTCGAGGTTAGGGTTAGGCGTGTTCCAGCTCTGTTCTTACCGTATGAATCGTATGGGTCTAGGTTAGGGTTAGGTGTGTTCCAGCTCTGTTCTTACCGTATGAATCGTATGGGTCTAGGTTAGGGTTAGGTGTGTTCCAGGTCTGTTCTTACCATATGAATCGTATGGGTCGAGGTTAGGGTTAGGCGTGTTCCAGCTCTGAATGGTCCCGTCCAGCCCTCCACTGAAACACTGCTCTCCTGTACTGTTCATCACAACACACAGCACTGCACCCTGGTGGGCCCTGAACGTGTACATGGGTTCCACATCTACAGAGGCACTCCTGGAGATAAAGACTTAAACAGTTGAAATCTTTCTACACAATCTGGACTGTACTAAAAAGGTAACATAGATGTCTTGTGAGAGACATCGGTCTCACCGTGTTTGGTGTCAATTCCATTCCCATTCAGTAAATTCAGGAAGGAAACTGACATTCCAATTCTCCCCCTGGCGAGAGCAATGTCTCAATGTCTTTAGTAAAGTAGACACTGCGTTGGTTAGGGTTATTATAGTACTATTAGACAGAGAGGGTCCAGTCTTACTTCTTGGCGGGGGCAGTCTTCTGCAGGTTCCACATCTTCAGCGTGTGGTCCTCCGAGGCGGTGACTAGAACCGGTTCTACGGGGTGGAACGCCAGACCTCGGATCCCGTCAAAGTGGCTCCGCAGGGTAAACTTAGGGTTCCACGTCCTCCTCAGGGCATCCTTGTCGTTGGACATCTGAGGGGAAACACCATGGATTATGGGTAGATAAAGTCTAAGTAATCTGCAATATTGTACATCCCCCAGGACAGCAGCAGGGCTGTAGTACTGTACATCCCCCAGGACAGCAGCAGGGCTGTAGTACTGTACATCCCCCAGGACAGCAGCAGGGCTGTAGTACTGTACATCCCCCAGGACAGCAGCAGGGCTGTAGTACTGTACATCCCCCAGGACAGCAGCAGGGCTGTAGTACTGTACATCCCCCAGGACAGCAGCAGGGCTGTAGTACTGTACATCCCCCAGGACAGCAGCAGGGCTGTAGTACTGTACATCCCCCAGGACAGCAGCAGGGCTGTAGTACTGTACATCTCCCAGGACAGCAGCAGGGCTGTAGTACTGTACATCCCCCAGGACAGCAGCAGGGCTGTAGTACTGTACATCCCCCAGGACAGCAGCAGGGCTGTAGTACTGTACATCCCCCAGGACAGCAGCAGGGCTGTAGTACTGTACATCCCCCAGGACAGCAGCAGGGCTGTAGTACTGTACATCCCCCAGGACAGCAGCAGGGCTGTAGTACTGTACATCCCCCAGGACAGCAGCAGGGCTGTAGTACTGTACATCCCCCAGGACAGCAGCAGGGCTGTAGTACTGTACATCCCCCAGGACAGCAGCAGGGCTGTAGTACTGTACATCCCCCAGGACAGCAGCAGGGCTGTAGTACTGTACATCCCCCAGGACAGCAGCAGGGCTGTAGTACTGTACATCCCCCAGGACAGCAGCAGGGCTGTAGTACTGTACATCCCCCAGGACAGCAGCAGGGCTGTAGTACTGTACATCCCCCAGGACAGCAGCAGGGCTGTAGTACTGTACATCCCCCAGGACAGCAGCAGGGCTGTAGTACTGTACATCCCCCAGGACAGCAGCAGGGCTGTAGTACTGTACATCCCCCAGGACAGCAGCAGGGCTGTAGTACTGTACATCCCCCAGGACAGCAGCAGGGCTGTAGTACTGTACATCCCCCAGGACAGCAGCAGGGCTGTAGTACTGTACATCCCCCAGGACAGCAGCAGGGCTGTAGTACTGTACATCCCCCAGGACAGCAGCAGGGCTGTAGTACTGTACATCCCCCAGGACAGCAGCAGGGCTGTAGTACTGTACATCCCCCAGGACAGCAGCAGGGCTGTAGTACTGTACATCCCCCAGGACAGCAGCAGGGCTGTAGTACTGTACATCCCCCAGGACAGCAGCAGGGCTGTAGTACTGTACATCCCCCAGGACAGCAGCAGGGCTGTAGTACTGTACATCCCCCAGGACAGCAGCAGGGCTGTAGTACTGTACATCCCCCAGGACAGCAGCAGGGCTGTAGTACTGTACATCCCCCAGGACAGCAGCAGGGCTGTAGTACTGTACATCCCCCAGGACAGCAGCAGGGCTGTAGTACTGTACATCCCCCAGGACAGCAGCAGGGCTGTAGTACTGTACATCCCCCAGGACAGCAGCAGGGCTGTAGTACTGTACATCCCCCAGGACAGCAGCAGGGCTGTAGTACTGTACATCCCCCAGGACAGCAGCAGGGCTGTAGTACTGTACATCCCCCAGGACAGCAGCAGGGCTGTAGTACTGTACATCCCCCAGGACAGCAGCAGGGCTGTAGTACTGTACATCCCCCAGGACAGCAGCAGGGCTGTAGTACTGTACATCCCCCAGGACAGCAGCAGGGCTGTAGTTCTGTAAGAGGACTATAATACTAACCCTAACCTGAAAGCATATTCATTGAGGAAGGTATTGAGTGGACAAAGGACACAGATTGTGTTCTTGGCTAGTGGAGAGTGCAGATTAGTATTTAGGGTACCCAAGAGATTCTACTCATGTCGTAGGCCAGACTAACAGCCTCATTAGCTATGCTGAATCCAGCCAGCTCTCCCAGTCCCTGCTCAGCCCTCCCTCTGCTGTCTTCCTCCTCCCACAGAGGTATATGGATACTTACATCATAGGCCAGACTATCAGCCTCATTAGATACAGTGAGACCAGCCAACTCTCCAAGTCCCAGTGCAGCCTCCATGTTCACATCAGGACCCAGGATAAAGGCTGTCCCAGAGGAAGGAGGGACCGTCAACACCTCCACTGGAAGAGAAATAGAGACAGTCAATTAATCAATCAACCAATAACCTGCAGGACACTCAAGATGTTAACACTGAGCAAATACATGGTACAATTTAACACCTAGTTTAGACTGGCCCTGGGCCCAACACCTAGTTTAGACTGGCCCTGGGTCCAACACCTAGTTTAAACTAGCCCTGGGTCTAACACCTATAGCTCTGGGTCTAACACCTAGTATAGACTGGCTCTGGGTCCAACACCTAGTTTAGACTGGCCCTGGGTCCAACACCTAGTTTAGACTAGCCCTGGGTCCAACACCTAGTTTAGACTGGCCCTGGGTCCAACACCTAGTTTAGACTGGCCCTGGGTCTAACACCTAGTTTAGACTGGCCCTGGGTCCAACACCTAGTTTAGACTGGCCCTGGGTCTAACACCTAGTTTAGACTGGCCCTGGGTCCAACACCTAGTTTAGACTAGCCCTGGGTCCAACACCTAGTATAGACTGGCCCTGGGTCCAACACCTAGTTTAGACTGGCCCTGGGTCCAACACCTAGTTTAGACTGGCCCTGGGTCCAACACCTAGTTTAGACTGGCCCTGGGTCCAACACCTAGTTTAGACTGGCCCTGGGTCCAACACCTAGTTTAGACTGGCCCTGGGTCCAACACCTAGTATAGACTGGCCCTGGGTCCAACACCTAGTATAGACTGGCCCTGGGTCCAACATCTAGTATAGACTGGCCCTGGGTCCAACACCTAGTTCAGACTAGCCCTGGGTCCAACACCTAGTTTAGACTGGCCCTGGGTCCAACACCTAGTTTAGACTAGCCCTGGGTCCAACACCTAGTTTAGACTAGCCCTGGGTCCAACACCTAGTTTAGACTGGCCCTGGGTCCAACACCTAGTTCAGACTAGCCCTGGGTCCAACACCTAGTTTAGACTGGCCCTGGGTCCAACACCTAGTTTAAACTAGCCCTGGGTCCAACACCTAGTTTAGACTGGCCCTGGGTCCAACACCTAGTTTAGAATGGCCCTGGGTCCAACACCTAGTTTAGACTAGCCCTGGGTCCAACACCTAGTATAGACTGGCCCTGGGTCCAACACCTAGTTTAGAATGGCCCTGGGTCCAACACCTAGTTTAGACTAGCCCTGGGTCCAACACCTAGTTTAGACTGGCCCTGGGTCCAACACCTAGTTTAGACTGGCCCTGGGTCCAACACCTAGTTTAAACTAGCCCTGGGTCCAACATCTAGTTTAGACTAGCCCTGGGTCCAACACCTAGTATAGACTGGCCCTGGGTCCAACACCTAGTTTAGACTAGCCCTGGGTCCAACACCTAGTATAGACTGGCCCTGGGTCCAACACCTAGTTTAGACTGGCCCTGGGTCCAACACCTAGTTTAGACTGGCCCTGGGTCTAACACCTAGTTTAGACTGGCCCTGGGTCCAACACCTAGTTTAGACTGGCCCTGGGTCCAACACCTAGTTTAGACTGGCCCTGGGTCCAACACCTAGTTTAAACTAGCCCTGGGTCCAACACCTAGTTTAGACTGGCCCTGGGTCCAACACCTAGTTTAGAATGGCCCTGGGTCCAACACCTAGTTTAGACTAGCCCTGGGTCCAACACCTAGTATAGACTGGCCCTGGGTCCAACACCTAGTTTAGAATGGCCCTGGGTCCAACACCTAGTTTAGACTAGCCCTGGGTCCAACACCTAGTTTAGACTGGCCCTGGGTCCAACACCTAGTTTAGACTGGCCCTGGGTCCAACACCTAGTTTAAACTAGCCCTGGGTCCAACATCTAGTTTAGACTAGCCCTGGGTCCAACACCTAGTATAGACTGGCCCTGGGTCCAACACCTAGTTTAGACTAGCCCTGGGTCCAACACCTAGTATAGACTGGCCCTGGGTCCAACACCTAGTTTAGACTGGCCCTGGGTCCAACACCTAGTTTAGACTGGCCCTGGGTCCAACACCTAGTTTAGACTAGCCCTGGGTCCAACACCTAGTTTAGACTAGCTCTGGGTCTAACACCTAGTATAGACTGGCCCTGGGTTTAACACCTAGTATAGACTGGCCCTGGGTCCAACACCTAGTATAGACTGGCCCTGGGTCCAACACCTAGTTTAGACTGGCCCTGGGTCCAACACCTAGTTTAGACTAGCCCTGGGTCCAACACCTAGTTTAGACTAGCTCTGGGTCTAACACCTAGTATAGACTGGCCCTGGGTTTAACACCTAGTATAGACTGGCCCTGGGTCCAACACCTAGTATAGACTGGCCCTGGGTCCAACACCTAGTTTAGACTAGCCCTGGGTCCAACACCTAGTTTAGACTGGCCCTGGGTCCAACACCTAGTATAGACTAGCCCTGGGTCCAACACCTAGTTTAGACTGGCCCTGGGTCCAACACCTAGTATAGACTGGCCCTGGGTCCAACACCTAGTATAGACTAGCTCTGGGTCCAACAAAGGCAAGGACAGAGGAACAGTACCTTTGTCAAAATTCAAGATGTGCACTGGGCAAATTTGTGACGTGTTTCAGGAAACTAGGCGTATGTCGCGGGTCACTACCTCACAGGAGAGACGTTGGAACATAAACTTTATTTTTGAGGGTAGAAATGTCTTCTCGAACATGCAAACTTTCATGTGCCTTAATAACAACCGTGTCTGTAAATACTAATACATTAAATAAATAAAGAGGTTAAATAAGGAGCATAGTTGGTTAAGCCACAGAAAAATACAGCTACCTTCTCACTTAGCCATGATTGGCTGAGATAATGTGTGGGCTGGACATGCCGAGACATGAGTTCGGATTGGTCTGCCATACTGCACGCGTCTGTCTATTTGAGCTGGTTAGTGTGTGTAGGTAAACCTGTCTAACGCAGCTTTTAAACATATTTTTTCAATATATCACGTAGTAGAACTGCATAAGTGTTGCTCTCCACTTTCTGGAGGACTGAGTTTTGAAATCAGTGGAATTAGAGTCTGATAGCTAAGGAGATGGATAAAACACCTGTCTCCGGATTACATCTTCAAACTAAAGGCAACAATGGCATCCAACAGGAGACGCGTCCAACCATGAATGATGTATATAAGATAGTCTAGCGAGCTACATTTTCAGATATTACACGTTTCTAATTTTGACATAAAGAGCCATTTGCTTGGCTAGCTATAGCCTAATGTTAGCTAGCTATAGCCTAATGTTAGCTAGCTATAGCCTAATGTTAGCTAGCTATAGCCTAATGTTAGCTAGCTATAGCCTAATGTTAGCTAGATATAGCCTAATGTTAGCTAGCTATAGCCTAATGTTAGCTAGCTATAGCCTAATGTTAGCTAGATATAGTCTAATGTTAGCTAGCTATAGCCTAATGTTAGCTAGCTATAGCCTAATGTTAGCTAGATATAGTCTAATGTTAGCTAGCTATAGCCTAATGTTAGCTAGCTATAGCCTAATGTTAGCTAGTGTCATGACGCTAGCCCGTACAGTGAATTGGCTAGCAGAGATGTGAACAACCCCCCCTGTCCTGTTAGGAGGGGGGGGGGGGGGGCAGTTTAACATCTTAAACCCCACGTCATAAATTCCCATAAAGAGACTCTCCCTGGCCATGAGGTATGGAGAGAGAGTTTCACAGTAAGACAAAGCCCCGCCCAATTCTACTCCATCCCAGAATTTGAGAACTGAACAATATTCCTATTTTGGAGAATGTGTAAACGGTCGGCGGAGAAGCCAGCTACGACCCGATCCGTTTTGTTTCATGTTTGTGACCATGAGAGACAATACAGCCATATTACCCTAACTCTATTTATACAGGTGCCTCAGTTATGAGGTTTGCATCTAATTATTGTATAAAATGAATGAGTAAAGATGAAACTATTGGCGAAATGATGTAATGTGATGTTAACCTTCTAAATGAGAGAATCGTTTTCATAAGTAAAATATGCTCACTCAGTGGCCACGCCCATGTGAATAGGCATTGGTTGGAAATGATGAACCAACCCCTTTTCTACATTTCTATAAGAGCCCCGTGACCCAATTCATGTCGGACAAAGCAAACCCTAGCGTGAGCTGTGGTGGCGAATAGTTGAATATCCACTCTACATAACGAAAAGTCACTCAAGTTCCCAATCCTGTGAGGATTTTGTCCTCATGTTTAAAAGGGCTAATTCTAATGTCAACCATACAGGCCAGGAAACGTTTTTGAGCTTGCTTGAACTCTGAACAATTGATGACTCAAGAAGTGAGTCCTAGATGACGGCCTAACAGATGGACAGGTAGATGTACAGGTAGATGTACAGGTAGATGTACAGGTAGATGTACAGGTAGATGGACAGGTAGATGGAGTGAGTGAAGTGAGTCCTAGATGACGGCCTAACAGACTGCAGCTGGAAAGGTAGATGTACAGGTAGATGTAGATGGACAGGTAGAAAGGTAGCAAATCTAGTACGACAACACTGACCGACGAGAGTGAGATGACCCTCTCAGACCACGTGGCCCGTAAGATTCCACAAAGGACAAACCAGAGCCTCACATAACCAGCTTCACGTAAATACAATGCATTGCTTTTCCGAATGAGCGATCGTTAGTGGCATATGTATTTATGTGAGAATAGCTTCCCAGGTCCGATAGAGACCAATGTCCCTTAGTCTTCCTTCCAAAACCCCCTTCTCTTCTCTCTGAATCTATCGTGTTATAACCAAACTGTTTTTGTTTAGTCCACTAGGGACGGTATTTACTGTATAATGTTATTATGTATTGTATATTCTGTAATTGTTTAATTCGTTTGTAAATAAATCATTGAGCTTTAGTAAAGTGGTGTATGGATGATTCATAGTAAAGGCTGGGTTCGTGCAGATAACCAACAATTAACGACGTTCAGATGAGACTGACGAAGGTAATAATAATTGATTAATTAATAGAAGACTAATTGATCAGATATTAAAATATCTGAAGAGTTATATTGGGAAAAATATAACTATGTAATCTGAACATTTTCCTTGGTGCCCCAACTTCCTAGTTAATTACATTTACATGACTAGTTTAGTCACGTAATAATAATTACAGAGAATTGATTTGATAAAATAACAGTCTTCACCTTTAATGATACTAAAGACACGACACTAGCTAACATTGAACCTGGTTGGTTAGCTACCTGCAGATTCATGCAGGGTAGTAACATCATGAGTTGGGATTATGGTTCATTGTTTACCTAGCTACATGTCTTAACAAAAGACTCCACTATGCAAGTAACCATTTCGAGTGCGTTTGTAAATTCAGTCTGGCCATCTACTCCGATTTCAGAGCCCTCTCATCTGAGTGTGCCAGAGAATAACTGCAGAATTTACAAACGCTCAACACCCGTTGAATATGGCCGGTGTCAGTAAACGTCAGTAAACTCATCAGCCAGAGCGTCCAGTGCACTCAACGCGGAACGCTCTGAACTTGGAACGGACAATCTGACAGCACAGTTACAGTCACCAACGCTCTGGACTTGGAACGGACAATCTGACAGCACAGTTACAGTCACCAACGCTCTGGATAACAAAGCACCCTAAGTGAGTAATGTTCTGTTCACTTAGATGTCTGGAAGTAGCTAGCAAGTTAGCTTAGGTGCTTGACTGCTGCTGTTAGTACATTCAGATCCACCATTAAAGAGATGGGTGGGGCTAAGGCTAAAGAGGGTGTGGACAATGCTGAATGGGTGGAGACAAAAGAGGGGCTCTCCAATAGTAGTACCAAAACATTGAAAGACGGTTTTCTCAAAAGTGAGTTTTCAAGTTGATCAACATTCAAAGCATAATTACTTTCCCATTGTTTCCTCAAATACAGTTTTGTAGCTCTGAGTCTCTACTTTTATCCAATGTAAAAAACACAATTTCAAATGTTGCTACATAAGACCGATTTGAGCCGGTCACATATATGGTATAACAGAGACAGGGACAAAGACAGGGTCAGTACCTTCGTCCGTGCGGTTGTCCTGGTGCTGCTCGTTGAGCCTGGGTGCGTTGGAGCGGGCCTGGGAAGTAGAGGAGGGTTCTCTGGGATTCATGTCCTCCTGGTCCCTCAGGTTGGCCAACATGTCCTGGAGCTTAGACCGGTTCGGTCCTGAGGGAGGGCAGACAGATAGTGGGGGGGGACAATATAATGTTGGCACAACATATATAGTCAGAGGCTGTGTCCCAAATAGCAGCCCTATGTGACCTGGTGAAAAGAAGTGCACTATAAAGGGAACCGGGTGCCATTTGGGACGCAGACAGAGAGCAAATGGCTTGGAAAGGTAGTCCATCTACCTGTCCATCTACCTGTCCATCTACATCTACCTGCACATCTACCTGTCCATCTACCTGTCCATCTACCTGTCCATCTACATCTACCTGTCCATCTACATCTACCTGCACATCTACCTGTCCATCTACCTGTCCATCTACATCTACCTGCACATCTACCTGTCCATCTACCTGTCCATCTACCTGTACATCTACCTGTCCATCTACCTGTCCATCTACATCTACCTGCACATCTACCTGTCCATCTACCTGTCCATCTACATCTACCTGCACATCTACCTGTCCATCTACCTGTCCATCTACCTGTCCATCTACCTGTCCATCTACCTGTCCATCTACCTGTCCATCTACCTGTCCATCTACCTTTCCATCTACCTGTACATCTACATGTACGTCTACCTGTCCGTCTACCTGTCCGTCTACCTGTCCGTCTACCTGTCCGTCTACCTGTCCGTCTACCTGTCCGTCTACCTGTCCGTCTACCTGTCCGTCTACCTGTACGTCTACCTGTCCGTCTACCTGTACGTCTACCTGTCCGTCTACCTGTACGTCTACCTGTCCGTCTACCTGTCCGTCTACCTGTCCGTCTACCTGTCCGTCTACCTGTACGTCTACCTGTACGTCTACCTGTACGTCTACCTGTCCATCTACCTGTACATCTACCTGTCCATCTACCTGTCCATCTACCTATACATCTACCTGTACATCTACCTGTCCATCTACCTGTCCATCTACCTGTCCATCTACCTGTCCATCTACCTGTCCATCTACCTGTACATCTACCTGTCCATCTACCTGTCCATCTACCTGTCCATCTACCTGTCCATCTACCTGTCCATCTACCTGTCCATCTACCTGTACATCTACCTGTACATCTACCTGTCCATCTACCTGTATATCTACCTGCAGATCTACCTGTCCATCTACATCTACCTGCACATCTACCTGTCCATCTACCTGTCCATCTACCTGTCCATCTACCTGTCCATCTACATCTACCTGTCCATCTACCTGTACATCTACCTGTCCATCTACATCTACCTGCACATCTACCTGTCCATCTACCTGTCCATCTACATCTACCTGCACATCTACCTGTCCATCTACCTGTCCATCTACCTGTACATCTACCTGTACATCTACCTGTCCATCTACCTGTCCATCTACATCTACATCTACCTGTCCATCTACCTGTCCATCTACCTGTCCATCTACCTGTCCAGCTACATCTACCTGCACATCTACCTGTCCATCTACCTGTCCATCTACCTGTCCATCTACCTGTACATCTACCTGTCCATCTACCTGTCCATCTACATGTCCATCTACATCTACCTGTACATCTACCTTTCCATCTACCTTTCCATCTACCTGTACATCTACCTGTACGTCTACCTGTACGTCTACCTGTACGTCTACCTGTCCGTCTACCTGTCCGTCTACCTGTACGTCTACCTGTCCGTCTACCTGTACGTCTACCTGTCCGTCTACCTGTCCGTCTACCTGTACGTCTACCTGTACGTCTACCTGTCCGTCTACCTGTCCGTCTACCTGTCCGTCTACCTGTACGTCTACCTGTACGTCTACCTGTCCATCTACCTGTCCATCTACCTGTCCATCTACCTATACATCTACCTGTCCATCTACCTGTCCATCTACCTGTCCATCTACCTGTCCATCTACCTGTACATCTACCTGTACATCTACCTGCAGATCTACCTGTCCATCTACCTGTCCATCTACCTGTCCATCTACCTGTCCATCTACCTGTACATCTACCTGTACATCTACCTGTCCATCTACCTGTACATCTACCTGTACATCTACCTGTCCATCTACCTGTACATCTACCTGTCCATCTACCTGTCCATCTACCTGTCCATCTACCTGTACATCTACCTGTCCATCTACCTGTCCATCTACCTGTCCATCTACCTGTCCATCTACATCTACCTGTCCATCTACCTGCCCATCTACCTGTCCATCTACCTGTCCATCTACCTGTCCATCTACCTGTACATCTACCTGTCCATCTACCTGTCCATCTACCTGTCCATCTACCTGTACATCTACCTGTCCATCTACCTGTCCATCTACCTGTCCATCTACCTGCACATCTACCTGTCCATCTACCTGTACATCTACCTGTCCATCTACCTGTCCATCTACCTGTCCATCTACCTGTACATCTACCTGTACATCTACATCTACCTGTCCATCTACCTGTCCATCTACCTGCACATCTACCTGTCCATCTACCTGTACATCTACCTGTACATCTACATCTACCTGTCCATCTACCTGTCCATCTACCTGTCCATCTACCTGTACATCTACCTGTCCATCTACCTGTCCATCTACCTGTACATCTACCTGTCCATCTACCTGTACATCTACCTGTACATCTACATCTACCTGTCCATCTACCTGTCCATCTACCTGTACATCTACATCTACCTGTCCATCTACCTGTCCATCTACCTGTCCATCTACCTGTACATCTACCTGTACATCTACCTGTCCATCTACCTGTACATCTACCTGTACATCTACCTGTCCATCTACCTGTCCATCTACCTGTACATCTACATCTACCTGTCCATATACCTGTCCATCTACCTGTCCATCTACCTGTACATCTACCTGTCCATCTACCTGTCCATCTACCTGTACATCTACCTGTCCATCTACCTGCACATCTACCTGTCCATCTACCTGTCCATCTACCTGTCCATCTACCTGTCCATCTACCTGCACATCTACCTGTCCATCTACCTGTCCATCTACCTGTACATCTACCTGCACATCTACCTGTCCATCTACATCTACCTGTACATCTACCTGCCCATCTACCTGCCCATCTACCTGTCCATCTACCTGTCCATCTACCTGTCCATCTACCTGTCCATCTACCTGCACATCTACCTGCACATCTACCTGTACATCTACCTGTCCATCTACCTGTCCATCTACCTTTACATCTACCTGTCCATCTACCTGTCAATCTACATCTACCTGTACATCTACCTGCCCATCTACCTGCCCATCTACCTGTCCATCTACCTGTCCATCTACCTGTCCATCTACCTGTCCATCTACCTACCTGTACATCTACCTGTCCATCTACCTGTACATCTCCATCTACCTGTCCATCTACCTGTACATCTACCTGTACATCTACATCTACCTGTCCATCTACCTGTCCATCTACCTGTCCATCTACCTGTCCATCTACCTGTCCATCTACCTGTCCATCTACTTGTCCATCTACCTGTACATCTACCTGTACATCTACCTGTACATCTACATGTTCATCTACCTGTCCATCTACCTGTACATCTCCATCTACCTGTCCATCTACCTGTCCATCTACCTGTACATCTACCTGTACATCTACATCTACCTGTCCATCTACCTGTCCATCTACCTGTACATCTCCATCTACCTGTCCATCTACCTGTCCATCTACCTGTACATCTACCTGTACATCTACATCTACCTGTACATCTACCTGTCCATCTACCTGTCCATCTACCTGTACATCTACCTGTCCATCTACCTGTCCATCTACCTGTCCATCTACCTGTACATCTCCATCTACCTGTCCATCTACCTGTCCATCTACCTGTACATCTACCTGTACATCTACATGTTCATCTACCTGTCCATCTACCTGTACATCTACATCTACCTGTCCATCTACCTGTCCATCTACCTGTACATCTACCTGTACATCTACCTGTACATCTACCTGTCCATCTACCTGTACATCTACCTGTACATCTACCTGTACATCTACCTGTACATCTACCTGTCCATCTACCTGTACATCTACCTGTACATCTACCTGTCCATCTACCTGTACATCTACCTGTACATCTACCTGTCCATCTACCTGTCCATCTACCTGTACATCTACCTGTACATCTACCTGTCCATCTACCTGTCCATCTACCTGTCCATCTACCTGTACATCTACCTGTCCATCTACCTGTACATCTACCTGTCCATCTACCTGTACATCTACCTGTACATCTACCTGTCCATCTACCTGTACATCTACCTGTCCATCTACCTGTACATCTACCTGTACATCTACCTGTCCATCTACCTGTCCATCTACCTGTACATCTACCTGTACATCTACCTGTCCATCTACCTGTCCATCTACCTGTACATCTACCTGTACATCTACCTGTCCATCTACCTGTCCATCTACCTGTCCATCTACCTGTACATCTACCTGTACATCTACCTGTACATCTACCTGTACATCTACATCTACCTGTACATCTACCTGTCCATCTACCTGTACATCTACCTGTCCATCTACCTGTACATCTACCTGTCCATCTACCTGTACATCTACCTGTACATCTACCTGTACATCTACATCTACCTGTCCATCTACCTGTCCATCTACCTGTCCCCTCCCCCCGAACACACTTCCTGAAGACTCACCACCCCACACATCAAAAAATAAACAAAATAGAATTTGACGGGAAAAAAAGTGCAAGAAAGATTTTGGGAAGAAAAGACAGAAAAGACTGATACTAAAGGAGGAACATGGGACTGAGCATCGGTCTTGTTTTGTATCATGGCATCAACTGAAATAGTCTCGTCTTACAAGGTTGTTTATGCCCCTCCGTCACTTCTATGTCTGTTGAGTGCAATATGATTCAGTCAGAGTTTGATTCCTTGTCTTCTATAAGACTCTACTAGAAGATGGGTATGTTGAGTGCAATATGATTCAGTCAGAGTTTGATTCCTTGTCTTCTATAAGACTCTACTAGAAGATGGGTATGTTGAGTGCAATATGATTCAGTCAGAGTTTGATTCCTTGTCTTCTATAAGACTCTACTAGAAGATGGGTATGTTGAGTGCAATATGATTCAGTCAGAGTTTGATTCCTTGTCTTCTATAAGACTCTACTAGAAGATGGGTATGTTGAGTGCAATATGATTCAGTCAGAGTTTGATTCCTTGCAGACTAACTCCAATAGAGGTTCTGTAGACTAGATATTACTGACTGAAATAAGACAATGATAATATACATGGTGAATGATACACTACAGTGTAGAAATGAATATCTAAACTAGAGACAGAACAGAATGGAGCACTGAAGGAAATACATGACAAAACAACAGACACACAGACAAACGTTTACACAGAGTCAGAGTTGAAGACAGAGCTATGTTATTAAGGGAGTTGGAGACAGAGCTATGTTATTAAGGGAGTTGGAGACAGAGCTATGTTATTAAGGGAGTTGAAGACAGAGAGTTGAAGACAGAGCTATGTTATTAAGGGAGTTGAAGACAGAGAGTTGAATACAGAGCTATGTTATTAAGGGAGTTGAAGACAGAGCTATGTTATTAAGGGAGTTGAAGACAGAGAGTTGAAGACAGAGCTATGTTATTAAGGGAGTTGAAGACAGAGAGTTGAATACAGAGCTATGTTATTAAGGGAGTTGAAGACAGAGCTATGTTATTAAGGGAGTTGAAGACAGAGCTATGTTATTAAGGGAGTTGAAGACAGAGAGTTGAAGACAGAGCTATGTTATTAAGGGAGTTGAAGACAGAGAGTTGAATACAGAGCTATGTTATTAAGGGAGTTGAAGACAGAGCTATGTTATTAAGGGAGTTGGAGACAGAGAGTTGAAGACAGAGCTATGTTATTAAGGGAGTTGAAGACAGAGAGTTGAAGACAGAGCTATGTTATTAAGGGAGTTGAAGACAGAGAGTTGAAGACAGAGCTATGTTATTAAGGGAGTTGAAGACAGAGCTATGTTATTAAGAGAGGTGAAGACAGAGCTATGTTATTAAGGGAGTTGAAGACAGAGAGTTGAAGACAGAGCTATGTTATTAAGGGAGTTGAAGACAGAGCTATGTTATTAAGGGAGTTGGAGACAGAGCTATGTTATTAAGGGAGTTGGAGACAGAGCTATGTTATTAAGGGAGTTGGAGACAGAGAGTTGAAGACAGAGCTATGTTATTAAGGGAGTTGAAGACAGAGCTATGTTATTAAGGGAGTTAAAGACAGAGCTATGTTATTAAGGGAGTTGAAGACAGAGAGTTGAAGACAGAGCTATGTAATTAAGGGAGTTGAAGACAGAGCTATGTTATTAAGGGAGTTGAAGACAGAGCTATGTTATTAAGGGAGTTGAAGACAGAGAGTTGTAGACAGAGCTATGTTATTAAGAGAGGTGAAGACAGAGCTATGTTATTAAGGGAGTTGGAGACAGAGCTATGTTATTAAGGGAGTTGGAGACAGAGCTATGTTATTAAGGGAGTTGGAGACAGAGCTATGTTATTAAGGGAGTTGAAGACAGAGCTATGTTATTAAGGGAGTTGAAGACAGAGCTATGTTATTAAGGGAGTTGAAGACAGAGCTATGTTATTAAGGGAGTTGAAGACAGAGCTATGTTATTAAGGGAGTTGTAGACAGAGCTATGTTATTAAGGGAGTTGAAGACAGAGCTATGTTATTAAGGGAGTTGAAGACAGAGCTATGTTATTAAGGGAGTTGAAGACAGAGCTATGTTATTAAGGGAGTTGGAGACAGAGCTATGTTATTAAGGGAGTTGAAGACAGAGCTATGTTATTAAGGGAGTTGGAGACAGAGCTATGTTATTAAGGGAGTTGAAGACAGAGCTATGTTATTAAGGGAGTTGGAGACAGAGCTATGTTATTAAGGGAGTTGAAGACAGAGCTATGTTATTAAGGGAGTTGAAGACAGAGCTATGTTATTAAGGGAGTTGAAGACAGAGCTATGTTATTAAGGGAGTTGAAGACAGAGCTATGTTATTAAGGGAGTTGAAGACAGAGCTATGTTATTAAGGGAGTTGAAGACAGAGCTATGTTATTAAGGGAGTTGAAGACAGAGCTATGTTATTAAGGGAGTTGAAGACAGAGAGTTGAAGACAGAGCTATGTTATTAAGAGAGTTGGAGACAGAGCTATGTTATTAAGGGAGTTGGAGACAGAGCTATGTTATTAAGGGAGTTGGAGACAGAGCTATGTTATTAAGGGAGTTGAAGACAGAGCTATGTTATTAAGGGAGTTGGAGACAGAGCTATGTTATTAAGGGAGTTGAAGACAGAGAGTTGGAGACAGAGCTATGTTATTAAGGGAGTTGAAGACAGAGAGTTGAAGACAGAGCTATGTTATTAAGGGAGTTGAAGACAGAGAGTTGAAGACAGAGCTATGTTATTAAGGGAGTTGAAGACAGAGAGTTGAAGACAGAGCTATGTTATTAAGGGAGTTGAAGACAGAGAGTTGAAGACAGAGCTATGTTATTAAGGGAGTTGAAGACAGAGAGTTGGAGACAGAGCTATGTTATTAAGGGAGTTGAAGACAGAGAGTTGAAGACAGAGCTATGTTATTAAGGGAGTTGAAGACAGAGAGTTGAAGACAGAGCTATGTTATTAAGGGAGTTGGAGACAGAGAGTTGAAGACAGAGCTATGTTATTAAGGGAGTTGAAGACAGAGAGTTGAAGACAGAGCTATGTTATTAAGGGAGTTGAAGACAGAGAGTTGGAGACAGAGCTATGTTATTAAGGGAGTTGAAGACAGAGAGTTGAAGACAGAGCTATGTTATTAAGGGAGTTGAAGACAGAGAGTTGGAGACAGAGCTATGTTATTAAGGGAGTTGAAGACAGAGAGTTGAAGACAGAGCTATGTTATTAAGGGAGTTGAAGACAGAGCTATGTTATTAAGGGAGTTGAAGACAGAGGGTTGAAGACAGAGCTATGTTATTAAGGGAGTTGAAGACAGAGAGTTGGAGACAGAGCTATGTTATTAAGGGAGTTGAAGACAGAGAGTTGAAGACAGAGCTATGTTATTAAGGGAGTTGAAGACAGAGAGTTGGAGACAGAGCTATGTTATTAAGGGAGTTGAAGACAGAGAGTTGGAGACAGAGCTATGTTATTAAGGGAGTTGAAGACAGAGAGTTGAATACAGGGGGTTGGAGACAGGGAGTTGGAGACAGGGGGTTGGAGACAGGGGGGTAAAAACAGAGCTATGTTATTAAGGGAGTTGGAGACAGGGGGGTAAAAACAGAGCTATGTTATTAAGGGAGTTGGAGACAGGGGGGTAAAAACAGAGCTATGTTATTAAGGGAGTTGGAGACAGGGGGGTAAAAACAGAGCTATGTTATTAAGGGAGTTGGAGACAGGGGGGTAAAAACAGAGCTATGTTATTAAGGGAGTTGGAGACAGGGGGGTAAAAACAGAGCTATGTTATTAAGGGAGTTGGAGACAGGGGGGTAAAAACAGAGCTATGTTATTAAGGGAGTTGGAGACAGGGGGGTAAAAACAGAGCTATGTTATTAAGGGAGTTGGAGACAGGGGGGTAAAAACAGAGCTATGTTATTAAGGGAGTTGGAGACAGGGGGGTAAAAACAGAGCTATGTTATTAAGGGAGTTGGAGACAGGGGGGTAAAAACAGAGCTATGTTATTAAGGGAGTTGGAGACAGGGGGGTAAAAACAGAGCTATGTTATTAAGGGAGTTGGAGACAGGGGGGTAAAAACAGAGCTATGTTATTAAGGGAGTTGGAGACAGAGGGGTAAAAACAGAGCTATGTTATTAAGGGAGTTGGAGACAGAGGGGTAAAAACAGAGCTATGTTATTAAGGGAGTTGGAGACAGAGGGGTAAAAACAGAGCTATGTTATTAAGGGAGTTGGAGACAGAGGGGTAAAAACAGAGCTATGTTATTAAGGGAGTTGGAGACAGGGGGGTAAAAACAGAGCTATGTTATTAAGGGAGTTGGAGACAGGGGGGTAAAAACAGAGCTATGTTATTAAGGGAGTTGGAGACAGGGGGGTAAAAACAGAGCTATGTTATTAAGGGAGTTGGAGACAGAGCTATGTTATTAAGGGAGTTGGAGACAGAGCTATGTTATTAAGGGAGTTGTAGACAGGGAGTTGTAGACAGGGAGTTGGAGACAGGGAGTTGGAGACAGGGAGTTGGAGACAGGGAGTTGGAGACAGGGAGTTGAAGACAGGGAGTTGGAGACAGGGAGTTGGAGACAGAGCTATGTTATTAAGGGAGTTGTAGACAGGGAGTTGGAGACAGAGCTATGTTATTAAGGGAGTTGTAGACAGGGAGTTGTAGACAGGGAGTTGGAGACAGGGAGTTGGAGACAGGGAGTTGTAGACAGGGAGTTGGAGACAGGGAGTTGAAGACAGGGAGTTGGAGACAGGGAGTTGGAGACAGAGCTATGTTATTAAGGGAACATAACATAACAACAGAGACAGGGGGGTAAATGTTATTAAGGGAGTTGAAGACAGGGAGTTGGGTAAAGGGGGTAAAGAGCCACAGTAAAATAACAAGAGGCTTGTTCTTGATTTAAGGCTTTTATTTATATTATATTATATATTATTATTATTATTATTATATATTATATTATATATTATATTATTATTATTATATATTATATTATATATTTTATATTTCTCTTAATCTACAGAGAGAGAAGAGGAAGAGGAGGAGGAAGCATCGAGAGAGGACTTACTCTGCCCCACTTTTTTCCCCTTGCGTTCCTTCCTGTACTCCTCTTTGAGTTTGGTTATCAGACCCTGGTCCATGTCCCAGGCCTCTGACATGGCAGTCTGCTCCTCCTCCTCTACAGGGGGACAAAACCAGAGATAGGAGAGGCTGTCCAGGCTCTAGATGTGACCAGGAATGAAGCAGCGTTCCTCCTCCAGGAGGGTTTGCCCTGGTCTTGGAAAGTCCCTCCAGTAACTAAGCCCAGATACTATTTCAATAGTTATGAAGGAGTTGAAGGGGAAGTAGAATACCCCAAGGAGAGAAGACCTTTAGGACCGGAGATAACACTGAGTCACGAGGAGACCCCCACATGGACAAGTCACTGTGGAGACAATCCTTAACCTGTTTGGCGTGCAAGCCCGACGTCGGTACACTTATGACAACAGCCAGCTCAAAGTGCAGGGCGCGAAATTCAAAATATATATTTTTTTAAATATTTAACTTTCACACATTAACAAGTCCAATACAGCATATGAAAGGTACACATCTTGTGAATCAAGCCAACATGTCCGATTTTTAAAATGTTTTACAGGGAAGACAAAATATGTAAATCTATTAGCTAACCACGTTAGCAAAAGACACCACTTATTTACTCCAACAGTTTTTTACTCCATCAGTAGCTATCACAAATTCGACCAAATAAAGATATAAATAGCCACTAACCAAGAAACAACTTCATCAGATGACAGTCTGATAACATATTTATTGTATAGCATATGTTTTGTTCAAAAAATTTGCATATTTCAGGTATAAATCATAGTTTACATTTCAGCTACAATCAGAAATTGCACCGAAAGCAGCCATAATATTTACAGACACCAACGTCAAATACCTAATTACTCATCATAAAACATTTCTGAAAAATACATAGTGTACAGCAATTGAAAGACAGGCATCTTGTGATTCCAGACAATATTTCCGATTTATTAAATGTTTTACAGCGAAAACAAAATGTAGCGTTATATTAGCGTAGCCACAATAGCCAGAAACACTTGGGCGCCCACGACCAGTTCACATGCACGACAGATATTAGAAATAGCCAAAACCACTCTGTCCATCTTTCTTTTTATTCATCTTTAATTTCTTGCATTCTTTCTAATCCATTTTCCAGGTTTTGGTTAAAATATATATTGTATGGTCACATTCCACTGTTAGTCTACACCTTCAGTTCACAAAGCATGTGACAAAATGGTACATTCCTTCATAGACCAACACAGAGGTGGAAGAGACATGATTACCACAGACTTAGAACACACAATGGAACATAATACAGACTACAGGGGGGTAAAGACAGGCTACAGGGGGGTAAAGACAGGCTACAGGGGTGTAAAGACAGGCTACAGGGGGGTAAAGACAGGCTACAGGGGGGTAGAGACAAGCTACAGGGGGGTAAAGACAGGCTACAGAGGGGTTAAGACAGGCTACAGAGGGGTAAAGACAGGCTACAGAGGGGTTAAGACAGGCTACAGGGGGGTAGAGACAGGCTACAGAGGGGTAGAGACAGGCTACAGGGGGGTAGAGACAGGCTACAGGGGGGTAGAGACAGGCTACAGGGGGGTAGAGACAGGCTACAGGGGGGTAGAGACAGGCTACAGGGGGGTAGAGACAGGCTACAGGGGTGTAAAGACAGGCTACAGGGGGGTAGAGACAGGCTACAGGGGGGTAGAGACAGGCTACAGGGGGGTAAAGACAGGCTACAGGGGGGTAGAGACAGGCTACAGGGGGGTAAAGACAGGCTACAGGGGGGTAAAGA
>NW_024058724.1:32500-48639 GCF_016432855.1 Salvelinus namaycush
CGGTCGGTCTGTCGGTCTGTCGGTCTGTCGGTCGGTCGGTCGGTCGGTCTGTCGGTCTGTCGGTCTGTCTGTCTGCATGGTACAACAGTGCTAGTCAAATCAAATTATATTAGTCACATGCGCCGAATACAACAGGTGAAATGCTTACTTACGAGCTCCTAACCAACAGTGCAGTTTCAAAAAGATATGGATAAGAATAAGAGATAAAAGTAACAAGAGAAGCAATGAAATAACAATATATACAGGGGGGTGCCGGTACAGAGTCAATGTGTGGGGGCACCGGTTAGTTGAGGTAGTATGTACATATAGGTAGAGTTATTAAAGTGACTATGTATAGATGACAACAACAGAGAGTGGCCGTGGTGAGGGGAGGGGCAATGCAAATAGTCTGGGTAGTCATTTGATTAGCTGTTCAGGAGCCTTATGGCTTGGGGGTAGAAGCTGTTTAGAAGCCTCTTGGACCTAGACTTGGTGCTCTGGTACCACTTGCCGTGCGGTAGCAGAGAGAACAGTCTATGACTAGGGTGGCTGGAGTCTGACAATTTTTAGGGCCTTCCTCTGACACCGCCTGGTATAGAGGTCCTGGATGGCAGGAAGCTTGGCCCCAGTGATGTACTGGGTCATTCGCACTACCTTCTGTAGTGCCTTGCGGTCAGAGGCCGAGCAGTTGCCATACCAGGCAGTGATGCAACCAGTCAGGATGCTCTCGATGGTGCAGCTGTAGACCCTTTTGAGGATCTGAGGACCCATGACAAATCTTTTCAGTCTCCTGAGGGGGAATAGGTTTTGTCGTGCCCTCTTCACGACTGTCTTGGTGTGCTTGGACCATATTAGTTTGTTGGTGATGTGGACGCCAAGGAACTTGAAGCTCTCAACCTGCTCCACTACAGCCCTGTCAATGAGAATGGGGGCGTGCTCAGTCCTCTTTTTCCTGTAGTCCACAATCCTCTACTTTGTCTTGATCACGTTGCGGGAGAGGTTGTTGTCCTGGCACCACACGGCCAGGTCTGTGACCTCCGCCCTATAGGCTGTCTTGTTATTGTCGGTGAACAGGCCTACCACTGTTGTGTTATCGGCAAATGTAATGATGGTGTTGGAGATGTGCCTGGCCACGCAGTCATGAGTGAACAGGGAGTACAGGATGGGGCTGAGCACGCACCCCTGAGGGGCCCCTGTGTTGAGGATCAGCGTGGCAGATGTGTTGTTACCTACCCTTACCACCTGGGGGTGACCCGTCAGGAAGTCCAGGATCTACTTGCAGAGGGAGGTGTTTAGTCCCAGGGTCCTTAGCTTAGTGATGAGCTTTGAGGGCACTATGGTATTGAACGCTGAGCTGTAGTCAATGAACAGCATTCTCATGTAGGTGTTCCTTTTGTCCAGGTGGGAAAGGACAGTGTGGAGTGCAATAGAGATTGCATAATCTGTGGATCTGTTGGGGCGGTATGCAAATTGGAGTGGGTCTAGGGTTTCTGGGATGATGGTGTTGATATGAGCAATGACCAGCCTTTCAAAGCATTTCATGGCTACGGACGTGAGTGCTACGGGTCTGTATTCATTTAGGCAGGTTACCTTGGTGTTCTTGGACACAGGGACTATGGTGGTCTGCTTGAAGCATGTTGGTATTACAGACTCGGACAGGGAGAGGTTGAAAATGTCAGTGAAGACTCTTGCCAGTTGGTCAGCGCATGCTCGCAGTACACGTCCTGGTAATCCGTCTGGCCCTGCGGCCTTGTGAATGTTGACCTGTCTAAAGGTCTTATTCACATCGGCTGCGGAGAGTGTGAGCACTGTGGGGACAACGTCATCGATGCACTTATTGATGAAGCCAGTGACTGATGTGGTGTACTCCTCAATGCCATCGGAGGAATCCCGGAACATATTCCAGTCTGTGCTAGCAAAACAGTCCTGTAGTTTAGCATCTGCTTCATCTGACCACTTTCTTATTGATCTAGTCACTGGTGCTTCCTGATTAAATATTTGCTTGTAAGCAGGAATCAGGAGGATAGAATTATGGTCAGATTTGCCAAATGGAGGGTGAGGGAGAGCTTTGTACGCATCTCTGTGTGTGGAGTAAAGGTGGTCTAGAGTTTTTTTCCCTCTGGTTGCACATTTAACATGCTGGTAGAAATTTGGTAAAACTGATTTAAGTTTCCCTGCAGTAAAGTCCCCGGCCACTAGGAGCGCCGCCTCTGGGTGAGCGTTTTCTTATGGCGGAATACAGTTCATTCAATGCTGTCTTAGGGCCAACCACGCGCGCAGCCGGTTTGGGTTCCGTGTTAGTGCCAGCCTCTGACTGAGGTGGTATGTAAACAGCTACGAAGAACACAGATGAGAACTCTCTAGGTAGGTAGTCTACAGCTTATCATGAGATACTCTATTTCAGGTGAGTAAAAGCTTGAGACTTCCTTAGATATCGTGCACTAGCTGTTGTTTACAAAAATACATATTCCTCCGCTCCTCGCCACTGTTCTATCCTGCCGGTACAGTGTATTACCAGCCAGCTGTATGTTGATATTGTCGTCGTTCAGCCACGACTCCGTGAAGCATAAGATGTTACAGTTTTTAATGTCCCGTTGGTAGTTTAATCTTCCCCGTAACTCGTCCACTTTATTGTCCAAAGGTTGCACGTTTGCGAGCAGAATTGAGGGGAGTGGGGGTTTATTCGATCGCCTCCGACTTCTCAGAAGGCAGCCCGCCCTCCGGCCTTCTCTTTCTCCGCCTCCTCTTCACTCAGATTACTGGGGTCGGGGCCTGTTCCCGAGGGAGCCGTATATCCTCCGCCTCAGGCTCGTCAGAGTCGTGAAAGAAGAAAAAGGATTCTGCTAGTCCTTGGTGAGTAATCACAGTCCTGATGTCCAGAAGTTATTTTCGGTCATAAGAGACGGTAGCAGCAATATTATGTACAAAATGAGTCAAAAAAGTAATATATAGATAGATAAACGAACAAAAAAACACAAATCGGTTTGGAAGTCAAGTCAAGTCAAGTCAAGTCAAGTCAAGTCAAGTCCAGTCCAGTCCAGTCCAGTCCAGTCCAGTCCAGTCCAGTCCAGTCAGTCAGTCCGTCTCAGACAAGGAGTCTGAGTGTGGCACATTGGCCAGTCTGAAAAGCCAAGTCGTTTTGACTGGAGTCTGTCTGAGGTCATTCTGAGGAGACACTAAAAGGTCAAATGCAATATCTTTGCATTCATTATGTGTATGTCTTGTATAACTACAGTTGTATGACTATAGCTTCAAACGGTAGAGCTTCAATGGGACAAAGCCTCTCTGTAGGGGGGCATGATGGTCCTCTGTAGAGTTGGGCTGTAACTCTGTTGATGTAACAGACAGCCCGTATATTCACTAGTTGTGTTGGAGCCATGTCAATATAATCCATCAGAATGAAATAACAGTACAGAAACTCACCTTGTTTCCAGGGTTAGTGGTATAGTATAGTAACTCACTGTCTGAGGAGCTGGTGACCTTGTTTCCAGGGTTAGTGGTATAGTATAGTAACTCACTGTCTGAGGAGCTGGTGGCCTTGTTTCCAGGGTTAGTGGTATAGTATAGTAACTCACTGTCTGAGGAGCTGGTGACCTTGTTTCCAGGGTTAGTGGTATAGTATAGTAACTCACTGTCTGAGGAGCTGGTGACCTTGTCTCCAGGGTTAGTGGTATAGTATAGTAACTCACTGTCTGAGGAGCTGAGGACCTTGTTTCCAGGGTTAGTGGTATAGTATAGTAACTCACTGTCTGAGGAGCTGAGGACCTTGTTTCCAGGGTTAGTGGTATAGTATAGTAACTCACTGTCTGAGGAGCTGGTGGCCTTGTTACCAGGGTTAGTGGTATAGTATAGTAACTCACTGTCTGAGGAGCTGAGGACCTTGTTACCAGGGTTAGTGGTATAGTATAGTAACTCACTGTCTGAGGAGCTGATGACCTTGTTTCCAGGGTTAGTGGTATAGTATAGTAACTCACTGTCTGAGGAGCTGAGGACCTTGTTTCCAGGGTTAGTGGTATAGTATAGTAACTCACTGTCTGAGGAGCTGGTGACCTTGTTTCCAGGGTTAGTGGTATAGTATAGTAACTCACTGTCTGAGGAGCTGAGGACCTTGTTACCAGGGTTAGTGGTATAGTATAGTAACTCACTGTCTGAGGAGCTGGTGACCTTGTTTCCAGGGTTAGTGGTATAGTATAGTAACTCACTGTCTGAGGAGCTGGTGACCTTGTTTCCAGGGTTAGTGGTATAGTATAGTAACTCACTGTCTGAGGAGCTGATGGCCTTGTTTCCAGGACAGCTGGTTGTTCAAGGACCCAGGAGTCTCATTCTCAATCACCTCATCTGTGGACAGAGACACGCAGAGAAACACGCTGAGCAACTATCACATAAACCACAACACAACATCTCTTATGGCCGAAAAGAGCTTCTGGACAACAGAACATCGAGTTGGACGAATAATTTTTCTTTAATGAGTCGGACGGGAAGGATATACTACAAACACCCGTACAGGCCCTCATCCCCGTCATTCACGGGAGAAAAGAAAACAGATTTCACGGAAAGAGATCGGGGTGCCTCTGCATTTGCATTTGCCTCTGCATTTGCCATCTGAACTGTTAACTAACGTTAAATCACTAGAAAATAAATGGGACGAACTGAAAGCACGTATATCCCACCAACGGGTCATTAAAAACTGTAATATCTTATGTTTCATCGTGGCTGAACGACGACATTAACAACATACAGCTGGCGGGTTATACACTCTATCGGCAGGATAGAACAGCAGCCTCTGGTCTAGCCTCTCTCTCTCCTGACACGGGGCGGGGGCCTATGCATATTTGTAAACAACAGCTGGTGCACGATATCTAAGGAAGTCTCAAGGTTTTGCTCGCCTGAGTATCTCATGATAAGATGTAGACCACACTATCTACCTAGAGAGTTTTCATCTGTATTTTTCGTAGTTGTCTACATTCCACCACAGACCGGTGCACTAAAACCGCACTCAATGAGCTGTATTCCGCCATAAGCAAACAGGAAAACGCTCATCCAGAGGTGGCGCTCCTAGTGGCCGGTGACTTCAATGCAGGCAAACTTTAATCCATTTTTACCTCATTTCTATCAGCATGTTAAATGTGAACCCAGAAGTAAGAACTCTGGACCATCGTTACTCCACACACAGAGACACGTACAAGGCTCTCCCTCGCCCTCCATTTGGCAAATCTGACCATAACTATATCCTCCTGATTCCTGCTTACAAGCAAAAACTAAAGCAGGAATCACCAGTGACTAGATCAATAAAGAAGTGGTCAGATGAAGCAGATGCTAAGCTACAGGACTGTTTTGCAGCACAGACTGGAATACGTTCCGGGATTCCTCCAATGGCATTAAGGAGAACACCACATCAGTCACTGGCTTCATCAATAAGTGCATCAATGATGTCGTCCCCACAGTGACCGTACGTACATACCCCAACCAGAAGCCATGGATTACAGGCAACATTCACACTGAGCTAAAGGCTAGAGCTGCCGCTTTCAAGGAGTGGGAGCTTATAATAAATCCCGCTATGCCCTCAGACGAACCATCAAACAGTCAATACAGGACCAAGATTGAATCGTACAACACCGGCTCCAACTCTCGTCGGATGTGGCAGGGCTTGTAAACTATTACAGACTACAAAGGGAAGCACAGCTGAGAGCTACCCAGTGACACGAGCCTACCAGACGAGCTAAATAACTTCTAAATAACTCTCCCTGTCGGAATCTGTAATACCAACATGTTTCAAGCAGACCACAATAGTCCCTGTGCCCAAGAACACAAAGGCAACCTGCCTAAATGACTACCGACCCGTCGCACTCACGTCTTCAGCAATGAAAGGCTGGTGCTCACATCAACACCATTATCCCAGAAACCCTAGACCCACTCCAAACTGCATACCGCCCCAACAGATCCACAGATGATGCAACCTCTATTGCACTCCACACTGCCCTTTCACACCTGGACAAAAAGAACACCTGGTGAGAATGCTATTCATTGACTACAGCTCAACGTTCAACACCATAGTACCCTCAAAGCTCATCACTAAGCTAAGGATCCTGGGACTAAACACCTCCCTCTGCAACTGGAACCAAGACCTTCTGACAGGCTGCCCCCAGGTGGTAAGGGTAGGTAACAACACATCCGCCACACTGATCCTCAACACGGGTGCCCCTCAGGGGTGCGTGCTCAGTCCCCTTCTGTACTACCTCTTCATCCATGACTGCATGGCCAGGCACAACTCCAACACCATCATTAAGTTTGCTGATGACATTTGTAGGCCTGATCACCGACAACGACGAGACAGCCTATAGGGAGGAGGTCGGAGACCTGACCGTGTGATGTCAGGACAACAACCTCTCCCTCAACGTGATCAAGACAAAGGAGATGTCTTGAGCAGGTTGAGAGCTTCAAGTTCCTTGGTGTCCACATCACCAACAAACTAACATGGTCCAAGCACACCAAGACAGTCGTGAAGAGGGCACGGCAAAACCTATTCCCCAACAGGAGACTGAAAAGATTTGTCATGGGTCCTCAGATCCTCAAAAGGTTCTACAGCTGCACCATCGAGAGCATCCTGACTGTTTGCATCACTGCCTGGTATGGCAACTGCTCAGACTCTGACCGGAAGGCTCTACAGAGGGTACGGCCCAGTACATCACCCGGGCCAAGGTTCTTGCCATCCAGGACCTCTATACCAGGCGGTGTCAGAGGAAGGCCCTAAAAATTGTCAGACTCCAGCCACCCTAGTCATAGACTGTTCTCTCTGCCTTTGCAGGGCAAGCGGTACCGGAGCACCAAGTCTAGGTCCAAGAGGCTTCTAAACAGCTTCTACCCCCAAGCCATAAGACTCCTGAACATCTAATCAAATGGCTACCCAGACTATTTCCATTGCCCTCCCCCCTATTCTACACTGCTGCTACTCTCTGTTATTATCTATGCATAGTCACTTTAATAACTCTACCTACATGTACAGTCGTGTCCAAAAGTATTGACTTTCACAAAGTCTGTTGCCTCAGTTTGTATGATGGCAATTTGCATATACTCCAGAATGTTATGAAGAGAGATCAGAGGATTTCCAATTAATTGCAAAGTCCCTCTTTGCCATGCAAATGAACTGAATCCCCAAAAAACATTTCCACTGCATTTCAGCCCTGCCACAAAAGGACCAGCTGACATCATGTCATTGATTCTCTCATTAACACAGGTGTGAGTGTTGACGAGGACAAGGCTGGAGATCACTCTGTCATGCTGATTGAGTTCGAAAGACAGACTGGAAGCTTCAAAAGGAGGGTGATGCTTGGAATCATTGTTCTTCCTCTGTCAACCATGGTTAACTGCAAGGAAACACGTGCCGTCATCATTGCTTTGAACAAAAAGGGCTTCACATGGAAAGGATATTGCTTCCAGTAAGATTGCACCTAAATCAACCATTTATCGGATCATCAAGAACTTCAAGGAGAGCGGTTCAATTGTTGTGAAGGCTTCAGGGCGCCCAAGAAAGTCCAGCAAGTGCCAGGACCGTCTCCTAAAGTTGATTCAGCTACGGGATCGGGGCACCACCAGTACAGAGCTTGCTCAGGAATGGCAGCAGGCAGGTGTGAGTGCAGAGTGAGGCAAAGACTTTTGGAGGATGGCCTGGTGTCAAGAAGGGCAGCAAAGATTTTCTCTGATTTCTCTGATGATTCAGAGAAAATCTTTGCTGCCCTTCTTGACGAAGGGTCAACACTGCAAATATTGACTCTTTGCATCAACTTCATGTAATTGTCAATAAAAGCCATTTCCGATTGTTTGGGGCATCCGGAAAAAAGCTTTTCCGGAGAAGACAAGGTGAGCGCTACCATCAGTCCTGTGTCCTGTGCCAACAGTAAAGCATCCTGAGACCATTCATGTGTGGGGTTGCTTCTCAGCCAAGGGAGTGGGCTCACTCACAATTTTGCCTAAGAACACAGCCATGAATAAAGAATGGTACCAACACATCCTCCGAGAGCAACTTCTCCCAGCCATCCAGGAACAGTTTGGTGACGAAAAATGCCTTTTCCAGCATGATGGAGCGCCTTGCCATAAGGCAAAAGTGATAACTAAGTGGCTCGGGGAACAACTATCATTATTACATGATAATTCTCAGGAAAAGACATGGTGAAACTATTGGATAAGATATGTGTAAAAGCCTAAACACCCAGACAGGATTCAGGTGTGTGAATGCTGCAATCTCTAGGATTTAGTACCGCCATAGGTAAAGAGGGGCATGTGTAAGATGGCCTACCGTAGTCATAGCTGGGAGGTTTCACGTCTCCTTGGTTCAACTCTGTTCCATATTTTAACTTGTGGTACTTGGCCCTGGAAGAGAAAGCAGAAACAACTGTTAAAAGATGCTGATGATTAAGACTGACAGAGAAACATTGTCCGCACTTCAATCAGTATAATAACTTGGGATCACAGTTCCTGTTAACTAACCAGCGCATTCCTGTTAACTAGCCAGGGCCATTCCTGTTAACTAGCCAGCGCATTCCTGTTAACTAACCAGCGCATTCCTGTTAACTAACCAACGCATTACTGTTAACTAGCCAGCGCATTCCTGTTAACTAGCCAGGGCCATTACTGTTAACTAGCCAGCGCATTCCTGTTAACTAACCAGCGCATTCCTGTTAACTAACCAGCGCATTCCTGTTAACTAGCCAGGGCATTCCTGTTAACTAGCCAGGGCCATTCCTGTTAACTAGCCAGGGCCATTCCTGTTAACTAGCCAGGGCCATTCCTGTTAACTAGCCAGGGCCATTCCTGTTAACTAGCCAGGGCCATTCCTGTTAACTAGCCAACGCATTCCTGTTATCTAGCCAGGGCCATTCCTGTTAACTAACCAGCGCATTCCTGTTAACTAACCAGCGCATTCCTGTTAACTAGCCAGGGCCATTCCTGTTAACTAGCCAACGCATTCCTGTTAACTAGCCAGGGCCATTCCTGTTAACTAGCCAACGCATTCCTGTTAACTAGCCAGGGCCATTCCTGTTAACTAGCCAGCGCATTCCTGTTAACTAGCCAGGACCATTCCTGTTAACTAGCCAACGCATTCCTGTTAACTAGCCAGGGCCATTCCTGTTAACTAGCCAGGGCCATTCCTGTTAACTAACCAGCGCATTCCTGTTAACTAACCAACGCATTACTGTTAACTAGCCAGCGCATTCCTGTTAACTAACCAGCGTATTCCTGTTAACTAGCCAGCGTATTCCTGTTAACTAGCCAGGGCCATTCCTGTTAACTAGCCAGGGCATTCCTGTTAAGTAGCCAGGGCCATTCCTGTTAAGTAGCCAGGGCCATTCCTGTTAACTAACCAACGCATTCCTGTTAACTAGCCAGGGCCATTCCTGTTAACTAACCAGCGTATTCCTGTTAACTAACCAACGCATTACTGTTAACTAGCCAGCGCATTCCTGTTAACTAACCAGCGTATTCCTGTTAACTAACCAACGCATTACTGTTAACTAGCCAGCGCATTCCTGTTAACTAACCAGCGCATTCCTGTTAACTAACCAGCGTATTCCTGTTAACTAACCAGCGTATTCCTGTTAACTAACCAACGCATTACTGTTAACTAGCCAGCGCATTCCTGTTAACTAACCAGGGCATTCCTGTTAACTAAACAGGGCATTCCTGTTAACTAACCAGCGTATTCCTGTTAACTAGCCAGCGCATTCCTGTTAACTAACCAGCGTATTCCTGTTAACTAACCAACGCATTACTGTTAACTAGCCAGCGCATTCCTGTTAACTAACCAGGGCATTCCTGTTAACTAACCAGCGCATTCCTGTTAACTAACCAACGCATTCCTGTTAACTAGCCAGGGCATTCCTGTTAACTAGCCAGGGCATTCCTGTTAACTAGCCAGCGTATTCCTGTTAACTAGCCAGGGCATTCCTGTTAACTAAACAGGGCATTCCTGTTAACTAGCCAGGGCTAACTAACTAACCAGAACATTCCTGTTAACTAACCAACGCATTCCTGTTAACTAACCAGCGCATTCCTGTTAACTAGCCAGGGCCATTCCTGTTAACTAGCCAGGTCCATTCCTGTTAACTAGCCAGGTCCATTCCTGTTAACTAGCCAGGGCCATTCCTGTTAACTAGCCAGGGCCATTCCTGTTAACTAGCCAGGGCCATTCCTGTTAACTAGCCAGGGCCATTCCTGTTAACTAACCAGGGCCATTCCTGTTAACTAGCCAGGGCCATTCCTGTTAACTAGCCAGGGCCATTCCTGTTAACTAGCCAGGGCCATTCCTGTTAACTAGCCAGGGCCATTCCTGTTAACTAGCCAGGGCCATTCCTGTTAACTAGCCAGGGCCATTCCTGTTAACTAGCCAGGGCCATTCCTGTTAACTAGCCAGGGCCATTCCTGTTAACTAGCCAGGGCCATTCCTGTTAACTAGCCAGGGCCATTCCTGTTAACTAAACAGGGCCATTCCTGTTAACTAGCCAGGGCCATTCCTGTTAACTAGCCAGGGCCATTCCTGTTAACTAGCCAGGCCATTCCTGTTAACTGACCAGCGCATTCCTGTTAACTAGCCAGGGCCAGTCCTGTTAACTAACCAGGGCCATTTCTGTTAACTAAACAGGGCCATTCCTGTTAACTAGCCAGGGCCATTCCTGTTAACTAGCCAGGGCCATTCCTGTTAACTAGCCAGGGCCATTCCTGTTAACTAGCCAGGCCATTCCTGTTAACTAGCCAGGCCATTCCTGTTAACTGACCAGCGCATTCCTGTTAACTAACCAGGGCCATTCCTGTTAACTAAACAGGGCCATTCCTGTTAATGTGCTAGTAGTCTAATCCGGGGGAAGGGGGTTCTACTAAACTAGATGGATGGTTTGAAGAAGGTCATACCAAGGATCATTAAGCCATTTCATTTGGAATTGTAACACCCCTTGAAGTATAAAACTAAAATACATAAAACAGTGTATTGATGAAAATGTGTATTGGGCCTTACTGCTATTAGCCAATAGAAACACATTGAATAACAGATAGTCCTTACTGCTATTAGCCAATAGAAACACACTGAATAACAGAGTCCTTACTGCTATTAGCCAATAGAAACACATTGAATAACAGAGTCCTTACTGCTATTAGCCAATAGAAACACATTGAATAACAGACAGTCCTTACTGCTATTAGCCAATAGAAACACACTGAATAACAGATAGTCCTTACTGCTATTAGCCAATAGAAACACATTGAATAATAGATAGTCCTTACTGCTATTAGCCAATAGAAACACATTGAATAACAAAGTCCTTACTGCTATTAGCCAATAGAAACACATTGAATAACAGACAGTCCTTACTGCTATTAGCCAATAGAAACACATTGAATAACAGATAGTCCTTACTGCTATTAGCCAATAGAAACACATTGAATAACAGATAGTCCTTACTGCTATTAGCCAATAGAAACACATTGAATAACAGATAGTCCTTACTGCTATTAGCCAATAGAAACACATTGAATAACAGATAGACCTTACTGCTATTAGCCAATAGAAACACATTGAATAACAGATAGTCCTTACTGCTATTAGCCAATAGAAACACATTGAATAACAGATAGACAATACTGCTATACTGCTCTGTCCAATATCTCTGTCCTATATCTGAGAGATAAATGTATTTAACCCCTTATTTTTGGGCCTAAACAGTCTCCAAATACTGTATTTTTTAGTCTGTGTCTTTATTTCACTTTCTAAATGACTCCACCCATCTAAATGACTCCACCCATCTAAATGACTCCACCCATCTAAATGACTCCACCCATCTTAATGACTCCACCCATCTAAATGACTCCACCCATCTAAATGACTCCACCCATCTAAATGACTCCACCCATCTAAATGACTCCACCCATCTAAATGACTCCACCCATCTAAATGACTCCACCCATCTAAATGACTCCACCCATCTAAATGACTCCACCCATCTAAATGACTCCACCCATCTAAATGACTCCACCCATCTTAATGATTCCACCCATTTTATAACCCCTCTTGGTGGATGTCAGTGACAGAAATGCTACCACCAAAGTATATTTTGAACACTCAAAAATCTGGACACGGCAGAGCATCAGAGCAGGTGATTACAGCGACTACCATACATCATAGAAAACAAGATCCCGGACGAGCCCCCATTTTGTTACGTTCACCAGCAAGAAATAGCAAAAAATGTCACTCAAACAGGAAGGAGGAACTAACAAAGACTCACTGACAACAACCAAAACATGTGGGGTTTGAAGAGGGGTTCTGAAAGAGATTATGGGGGTGTCCTCGTCAATGTTGACGAGCAACAACTAGAACCAAAAAAGACACCCACCAAAAGACACTAAATTTGCCCAAGAAGAGGCAAAGAACCCTGTAAAAAACTTAAGGACAGGAAGAAAACCAATTAGGGGAGAACAAAAAGAAAGAAGATCAGATGAAGGATTGTTTGTCTACAAATCAACGAGGGGAGAGACAACTAAAGGTGATTACACTCCACATCTCTCAAGACAACTGGAGCACTGGGCCAGCCAATCGAAAATAGTACCTGGACCAGCACAGGTGTAACATACTGACTAATCAGATGACAAGCCAGTACAGGTGTAACATACTGACTAATCAGATGACAAGCCAGTACAGGTGTAACATACTGACTAATGAGGTGACAAGCCAGTACAGGTGTAACATACTGACTAACGAGGTGACAAGCCAGTACAGGTGTAACATACTGACTAACGAGATGACAAGCCAGTACAGGTGTAACATACTGACTAACGAGGTGACAAGCCAGTACAGGTGTAACATACTGACTAACGAGATGACAAGCCAGTACAGGTGTAACATACTGACTAATGAGGTGACAAGCCAGTACAGGTGTAACATACTGACTAATGAGATGACAAGCCAGTACAGGTGTAACATACTGACTAACGAGATGACAAGCCAGTACAGGTGTAACATACTGACTAACGAGATGACAAGCCAGTACAGGTGTAACATACTGACTAACGAGGTGACAAGACAGTACAGGTGTAACATACTGACTAACGAGGTGACAAGCCAGTACAGGTGTAACATACTGACTAACGAGGTGACAAGCCAGTACAGGTGTAACATACTGACTAACGAGGTGACAAGCCAGTACAGGTGTAACATACTGACTAACGAGGTGACAAGCCAGTACAGGTGTAACATACTGACTAACGAGGTGACAAGCCAGTACAGGTGTAACATACTGACTAACGAGATGACACGCCAGTACAGGTGTAACATACTGACTAACGAGATGACACGCCAGTACAGGTGTAACATACTGACTAACGAGATGACAAGCCAGTACAGGTGTAACATACTGACTAACGAGATGACACGCCAGTACAGGTGTAACATACTGACTAACGAGATGACAAGCCAGTACAGGTGTAACATACTGACTAACGAGATGACAAGCCACTACAGGTGTAACATACTGACTAACGAGGTGACAAGCCAGTACAGGTGTAACATACTGACTAACGAGGTGACAAGCCAGTACAGTTGTAACATACTGACTAACGAGATGACAAGCCACTACAGGTGTAACATACTGACTAACGAGGTGACAAGCCAGTACAGTTGTAACATACTGACTAACGAGGTGACAAGCCAGTACAGGTGTAACATACTGACTAACGAGATGACAAGCCAGTACAGGTGTAACATACTGACTAATGAGATGACAAGCCAGTACAGGTGTAACATACTGACTAACGAGATGACACGCCAGTACAGGTGTAACATACTGACTAACGAGGTGACAAGCCAGTACAGGTGTAACATACTGACTAACGAGGTGACAAGCCAGTACAGGTGTAACATACTGACTAACGAGGTGACAAGCCAGTACAGGTGTAACATACTGACTAACGAGGTGACACGCCAGTACAGGTGTAACATACTGACTAACGAGGTGACAAGCCAGTACAGGTGTAACATACTGACTAACGAGGTGACACGCCAGTACAGGTGTAACATACTTACTAACGAGATGACAGGCCAGTACAGGTGTAACATACTGACTAATGAGATGACAGGCCAGTACAGGTGTAACATACTGACTAATGAGATGACAAGCCAGTACAGGTGTAACATACTGACTAACGAGATGACAAGCCAGTACAGGTGTAACATACTGACTAAGGAGGTGACAAGCCACTACAGGTGTAACATACTGACTAACGAGGTGACAAGCCACTACAGGTGTAACATACTGACTAACGAGGTGACAAGCCACTACAGGTGTAACATACTGACTAACGAGATGACAAGCCAGTACAGGTGTAACATACTGACTAACGAGATGACAAGCCAGTACAGGTGTAACATACTGACTAATGAGGTGACAAGCCAGTACAGGTGTAACATACTGACTAATGAGATGACAAGCCAGTACAGGTGTAACATACTGACTAACGAGGTGACAAGCCAGTACAGGTGTAACATACTGACTAACGAGGTGACAAGCCAGTACAGGTGTAACATACTGACTAATGAGATGACAAGCCAGTACAGGTGTAACATACTGACTAATGAGATGACAAGCCAGTACAGGTGTAACATACTGACTAATGAGATGACAAGCCAGTACAGGTGTAACATACTGACTAACGAGATGACAAGCCAGTACAGGTGTAACATACTGACTAACGAGATGACAAGCCAGTACAGGTGTAACATACTGACTAATGCGATGACAAGCCAGTACAGGTGTAACATACTGACTAACGAGGTGACAAGCCAGTACAGGTGTAACATACTGACTAACGAGATGACAAGCCAGTACAGGTGTAACACACTGACTAACGAGATGACAAGCCAGTACAGGTGTAACATACTGACTAATGCGATGACAAGCCAGTACAGGTGTACATACCTGACTAACGAGGGTGACAAGCCAGTACAGGTGTAACACCACCTGACTAACGAGATGACAAGCCAGTACAGGTGTAACACCACTGACTAACGAGGATGACAAGCCAGTACAGGTGTAACACACTGACTAACGAGGTGACAAAGCCAGTACAGGGTTTGTAACATACTGACTACCGAAGATGAACAAGCCCAGTACAGGTGTAACACACTGCCTAACGAGATGCACAATCCCAGTACAGGGTGTAACACACTGACTACCGAGGGGGTGACAAGCCCAGTAAGTACAGGTGTAACATACCACTGACTAACGAGTGGTGACAAGCCAGTACAGGTGTAAACATACTGACTAACGAGGTGACAAGCCAGTAGCAGGTGGTGTAACATACTGACTAATGAGATGACAAGCCAGTACAGGTGTAACACACTGACTAACGAGATGACAAGCCAGTACAGGTGTAACATACTGACTACTGCGATGACAAGCCAGTACAGGTGTAACATACTGACTAACGAGATGACAAGCCAGTACAGGTGTAACACACTGACTAACGAGATGACAAGCCAGTACAGGTGTAACACACTGACTAACGAGATGACAAGCCAGTACAGGTGTAACACACTGACTAACGAGGTGACAAGCCAGTACAGGTGTAACATACTGACTAACGAGATGACAAGCCAGTACAGGTGTAACACACTGACTAACGAGATGACAAGCCAGTACAGGTGTAACACACTGACTAACGAGGTGACAAGCCAGTACAGGTGTAACACACTGACTAACGAGGTGACAAGCCAGTACAGGTGTAACATACTGACTAACGAGGTGACAAGCCAGTACAGGTGTAACATACTGACTAACGAGGTGACAAGCCAGTACAGTGTAACATACTGACTAACGAGGTGACAGCAAGTACAGGTGTAACATACTGACTAATGAGGATGACAAGCCAGTACAGGTGTAACATACTGACTAACGAGATGACAAGCCAGTACAGGTGTAACATACTGACTAACGAGATGACACGCCAGTACAGGTGTAACATACTGACTAACGAGGTGACAAGCCAGTACAGGTGTAACATACTGACTAATGAGGTGACAAGCCAGTACAGGTGTAACATACTGACTAATGAGGTGACAAGCCAGTACAGGTGTAACATACTGACTAATGAGATGACAAGCCAGTACAGGTGTAACATACTGA
>NW_024058725.1:0-48636 GCF_016432855.1 Salvelinus namaycush
TATGACCTGGGATTTACTATGATATGTAGAATAACCCCTTACAGTATTATAGACACTATGTCCTGGGATTTACTATGGTCTTCTATGTAGATTAACCCCTTACAGTATTATAGACACTATGACCTGGGATTTACTATGGTCTTCTATGTAGATTAACCCCTTACAGTATTATAGACACTATGTCCTGGGATTTACTATGATATGTAGAAGACCCCCTTACAGTATTATAGACACTATGACCTGGGATTTACTATGATATGTAGAATAACCCCTTACAGTATTATAGACACTATGTCCTGGGATTTACTATGATCTTCTATGTAGAAGGACCCCTTACAGTATTATAGACACTATGACCTGGGATTTACTATGATATGTAGAATAACCCTTACAGTATTATAGACACTATGTCCTGGGATTTACTATGATCTTCTATGTAGAAGAACCCCTTACAGTATTATAGACACTATGACCTGGGATTTACTATGATCTTCTATGTAGAAGAACCCCTTACAGTATTATAGACACTATGTCCTGGGATTTACTATGATATGTAGAATAACCCTTACAGTATTATAGACACTATGTCCTGGGATTTACTATGATCTTCTATGTAGAAGAACCCCTTACAGTATTATAGACACTATGACCTGGGATTTACTATGATCTTCTATGTAGAAGAACCCCTTACAGTATTATAGACACTATGTCCTGGGATTTACTATGATATGTAGAATAACCCTTACAGTATTATAGACACTATGTCCTGGGATTTACTATGATATGTAGAAGAACCCCTTACAGTATTATAGACACTATGTCCTGGGATTTACTATGATCTTCTATGTAGAAGGACCCCTTACAGTATTATAGACACTATGTCCTGGGATTTACTATGATATGTAGAATAACCCCGTACAGTATTATAGACACTATGTCCTGGGATTTACTATGATCTTCTATGTAGAAGGACCCTTACAGTATTATAGACACTATGTCCTGGGATTTACTATGATCTTCTATGTAGAAGACCCCGTACAGTATTATAGACACTATGTCCTGGGATTTACTATGATCTTCTATGTAGATTAACCCCTTACAGTATTATAGACACTATGACCTGGGATTTACTATGGTCTTCTATGTAGAAGACCCCTTACAGTATTATAGACACTATGTCCTGGGATTTACTATGGTCTTCTATGTAGAATAACCCCTTACAGTATTATAGACACTATGTCCTGGGATTTACTATGGTCTTCTATGTAGAAGAACCCCTTCCAGTATTATAGACACTATGACCTGGGATCTTCTATGGTCTTCTATGTAGATTAACCCTTACAGTATTATAGACACTATGACCTGGGATTTACTATGGTCTTCTATGTAGAAGAACCCTTACAGTATTATAGACACTATGACCTGGGATTTACTATGATCTTCTATGTAGATTAACCCTTACAGTACTATAGACACTATGACCTGGGATTTACTATGGTCTTCTATGTAGAATAACCCCTTACAGTATTATAGACACTATGACCTGGGATTTACTATGATATGTAGAATAACCCCTTACAGTATTATAGACACTATGACCTGGGATTTACTATGGTCTTCTATGTAGATTAACCCCTTACAGTATTATAGACACTATGTCCTGGGATTTACTATGGTCTTCTATGTAGAATAACCCCTTACAGTATTATAGACACTATGTCCTGGGATTTACTATGGTCTTCTATGTAGATTAACCCTTACAGTATTATAGACACTATGTCCTGGGATTTACTATGGTCTTCTATGTAGATTAACCCTTACAGTATTATAGACACTGTGTCCTGGGATTTACTATGATCTTCTATGTAGAAGAACCCCTTACAGTATTATAGACACTATGTCCTGGGATTTACTATGATATGTAGAATAACCCCGTACAGTATTATAGACACTATGTCCTGGGATTTACTATGATCTTCTATGTAGATTAACCCCTTACAGTATTATAGACACTATGTCCTGGGATTTACTATGGTCTTCTATGTAGAATAACCCCTTACAGTATTATAGACACTGTGTCCTGGGATTTACTATGATATGTAGAATAACCCCTTACAGTATTATAGACACTATGACCTGGGATTTACTATGATATGTAGAATAACCCCTTACAGTATTATAGACACTATGACCTGGGATTTACTATGGTCTTCTATGTAGATTAACCCCTTACAGTATTATAGACACTATGTCCTGGGATTTACTATGATATGTAGAATAACTCCTTACAGTATTATAGACACTATGTCCTGGGATTTACTATGATATGTAGATTAACCCCTTACAGTATTATAGACACTATGTCCTGGGATTTACTATGGTCTTCTATGTAGATTAACCCCTTACAGTATTATAGACACTATGACCTGGGATTTACTATGGTCTTCTATGTAGATTAACCCCTTACAGTATTATAGACACTATGTCCTGGGATTTACTATGATCTTCTATGTAGATTAACCCCTTACAGTATTATAGACACTATGTCCTGGGATTTACTATGGTCTTCTATGTAGAAGAACCCCTTACAGTATTATAGACACTATGTCCTGGGATTTACTATGGTCTTCTATGTAGATTAACCCTTACAGTATTATAGACACTATGTCCTGGGATTTACTATGGTCTTCTATGTAGATTAACCCCTTACAGTATTATAGACACTATGTCCTGGGATTTACTATGGTCTTCTATGTAGAAGGACCCTTACAGTATTATAGACACTATGACCTGGGATTTACTATGATCTTCTATGTAGAATAACCCCTTACAGTATTATAGACACTATGACCTGGGATTTACTATGATATGTAGAATAACCCCTTACAGTATTATAGACACTATGTCCTGGGATTTACTATGATCTTCTATGTAGAATAACCCCTTACAGTATTATAGACACTATGACCTGGGATTTACTATGATATGTAGAATAACCCCTTACAGTATTATAGACACTATGACCTGGGATTTACTATGATATGTAGAAGAACCCCGTACAGTATTATAGACACTATGACCTGGGATTTACTATGGTCTTCTATGTAGAAGAACCCCTTACAGTATTATAGACACTATGTCCTGGGATTTACTATGATCTTCTATGTAGAAGAACCCCTTACAGTATTATAGACACTATGACCTGGGATTTACTATGATCTTCTATGTAGAAGAACCCCTTACAGTATTATAGACACTATGTCCTGGGATTTACTATGATCTTCTATGTAGATGAACCCCTTACAGTATTATAGACACTATGACCTGGGATTTACTATGATCTTCTATGTAGAAGAACCCCTTCCAGTATTATAGACACTATGTCCTGGGATTTACTATGATATGTAGAATAACCCCTTACAGTATTATAGACACTGTGTCCTGGGATTTACTATGATCTTCTATGTAGAATAACCCCTTACAGTATTATAGACACTATGACCTGGGATTTACTATGATATGTAGAATAACCCCTTACAGTATTATAGACACTATGACCTGGGATTTACTATGATATGTAGAATAACCCCTTACAGTATTATAGACACTGTGTCCTGGGATTTACTGTAATCTATGTAGAATAACCCCTTACAGTATTATAGACACTATGTCCTGGGATTTACTGTAATCTATGTAGAATAACCCCTTACAGTATTATAGACACTGTGTCCTGGGATTTACTGTAATCTATGTAGAATAACCCCTTACAGTATTATAGACACTATGTCCTGGGATTTACTGTAATCTATGTAGAATAACCCCTTACAGTATTATAGACACTATGTCCTGGGATTTACTGTAATCTATGTAGAATAACCCCTTACAGTATTATAGACACTATGTCCTGGGATTTACTGTAATCTATGTAGAATAACCCCTTACAGTATTATAGACACTGTGTCCTGGGATTTACTGTAATCTATGTAGAATAACCCCTTACAGTATTATAGACACTATGTCCTGGGATTTACTGTAATCTATGTAGAATAACCCCTTACAGTATTATAGACACTATGTCCTGGGATTTACTGTAATCTATGTAGAATAACCCCTTACAGTATTATAGACACTATGTCCTGGGATTTACTATGGTCTTCTATGTAGAAGAACCCCTTACAGTATTATAGACACTATGTCCTGGGATTTACTATGGTCTTCTATGTAGAATAACCCCTTACAGTATTATAGACACTATGTCCTGGGATTTACTATGATCTTCTATGTAGAATAACCCCTTACAGTATTATAGACACTATGTCCTGGGATTTACTATGATCTTCTATGTAGATTAACCCTTACAGTATTATAGACACTATGTCCTGGGATTTACTATGGTCTTCTATGTAGAATAACCCCTTACAGTATTATAGACACTATGACCTGGGATTTACTATGATATGTAGAATAACCCCTTACAGTATTATAGACACTGTGTCCTGGGATTTACTATGGTCTTCTATGTAGAATAACCCCGTACAGTATTATAGACACTATGTCCTGGGATTTACTATGGTCTTCTATGTAGAAGAACCCCTTACAGTATTATAGACACTATGACCTGGGATTTACTATGATATGTAGAATAACCCTTACAGTATTATAGACACTATGTCCTGGGATTTACTATGATATGTAGAATAACCCTTACAGTATTATAGACACTATGTCCTGGGATTTACTATGATATGTAGAATAACCCCTTACAGTATTATAGACACTGTGTCCTGGGATTTACTGTAATCTATGTAGAATAACCCCTTACAGTATTATAGACACTATGACCTGGGATTTACTATAATCTATGTAGAAGAACCCCTTACGTTCTAATGGCTCTTGTGTGGCTTGTAAGCATCGTAGAGAGCACCATGTTAGAAGAGTATGTTCACGAGTCTCAGCTTTTCATAGATAGAATGGTTTGGGCTCCTACAGACATTTTGGTCAAACGGACCATGGACCCGGGCTCCTCCTGGATCCAAACGCAGAATCCGATGTTACAGCCCAGAAGTCTATAGCTCAAACACACACACACCGTTTTAAAAGGAGCTGGAAGTCCTATATCATGCACGCTCGACGGTGGGACTCGTCGAGTTAAATCACTGGTGTGTTGAGTATTATGGAAATACCTGAACTATAATTGGTTTATTGTTCCGTGTTACGGAAATACCTGAACTCTGATTGGTTTATTGTTCCGTGTTATGGAAATACCTGAACTATAATTGGTTTATTGTTCCGTGTTATGGAAATACTTGAACTCTGATTGGTTTATTGTTCCGTGTTATGGAAATACCTGAACTCTGATTGGTTTGTTGTTCCGTGTTACGGAAATACCTGAACTCTGATTGGTTTATTGTTCCGTGTTATGGAAATACCTGAACTCTGATTGGTTTATTGTTCCGTGTTGCTGAAGGCACTGGTTCCAACTGATCTCAACCTTCACCCTGGAATGGATTTACATTCATTCAGCATTGAACTTAGAAAATTGTTCATTTTGTTTGGGGCTTGAACGCTAAACGGTTGTATTTTATGTGGAGGAAGGAGAAACGCCAAGGTGGAGCTAGATGGGTGCATCATTTCTTTAATCAGTCATTGTAGTTTGTTTTTAGCTAGTCTGGTAGAATGAGGGTTGAGGAGGAGAAGTGCTGCAGGGCGAATGCCTTCTTGGTAGGCTCTTTTACACGGCGCTACAGTTTCTGTAATGGACTCGGCATACTGCTGCTACAGTTTCCTCTCTGTAATGGACTCGGCATACTGCTGCTACAGTTTCCTCTCTGTAATGGACTCGGCATACTGCTGCTACAGTTTCCTCTCTGTAATGGACTCGGCATACTGCTGCTACAGTTTCCTCTCTGTAATGGACTCGGCATACTGCTGCTACAGTTTCCTCTCTGTAATGGACTCGGCATACTGCTGCTACAGTTTCCTCTCTGTAATGGACTCGGCATACTGCTGCTACAGTCTGCCGACACAGAGGTGTGACGTTTCCACTGACTGGTGTGTGTGTCTCGGCTCTCTCCCACTCAGCCAGCCACTATGCCGCTGCTCTTTCCGCTTCTCCCTCCCCAGCCCTATGCTACTTCCCATCTTTGCCACGTCGGGGGACAAAAAGCTTTCGGAGGCCGTCGGCACCCGCAAATAACGCTAGCTGCTAGCTCCTCTCCTGCTCGTTAGCTAGTTCCCCCCTCATGTCTGTGGCGGCCATTTTTTTTTAAATAGCCGTGTATTAATGAGCTCTAATTGAGAATGGGCAATTTGCATGGTCATTGTGAATCTAACAAAGACACTCGTATATCGTATGGTCATTGAGCTGCTGCATCATGGTTCTATTTAGAACCCAGACAGATGGTTTGTGCGGAGTCTTTGATAGGGCAGTCGTTCCATGTCATTTCAACAACCAGTTTCAGTATCAGTTCTACATGTTTGACAAGCAGTATGAAGCTGCGGCTTGGAGTATTGCTTCTCCATACTATGAAATGTTTTCCCTGTGAATCTGGTGATTTCCCTGTTCAGTGAGATTTGTGATTTGAAGTCTCTTGCATTATTTACCATTTTAAAGTAGTGTGAAAGTATCAGGCTACTGGATGCTGCTGTTTTATCCACTTGTGTTTATTTAATAGATCACATTTCCTTTGTAACTTTGGGTTTAAAAAAACCAGATTTAGCTAATGATGAAAATAAATTCAGTTTCTCCTTGTAATGTATATTTAAACCAAATATTTTTCAGGAATGCTGATCATTCATATGTTACTAATTGCAGAAATGATTTCAGAGCAATCTGACATGGTGGGTGTCAGTCCTTTTTGTCTGGGGGACCCAGGGGAATTTATTGCTGTGCTTCTCTCTCTTCTCTCCCCTCTTCTCTCCCTCTTCTCTCTCTCTCCAGTGCTGAGTCCTTTCAAACCCCCTTGGCTCTGCATCGCCGGCTCCCTCTGAACCCACTAACAGATGCATTCACGCTATGCCTAAGGACCAATGATCTCCCCCTTCTCTCCCCCTTCTCTCCCCCTTCTCTCCCCCTTCTCTCTCCCTTTTCTCTCCCTTTTCTCTCCCCCTTCTCTCCTCTCTTATTCAATGTGACTTTATTGTTATTGGAAACGTGTTTTACGTTTGCCAAAGCATGTGAAAAAACAACTACAAAAACCAACAAAGCGAATTAAACAAAAAACAATCACACATTAACACCAAACATTACACACACACTAAAACCAAACATTACACACACATTAACACCAAACATTACACACACATTAACACCAAACATTACACACACATTAACACCAAACATTACACACACATTAACACCAAACATTACACACACATTAACACCAAACATTACACACACACTAACACCAAACATTACACACACACTAACACCAAACATTACACACACACTAACCCCAAACATTACACACACACTAACACCAAACATTACACACACACATTAACACCAAACATTACACACACACATTAACACCAAACATTACACACACACATTAACACCAAACATTACACACACACATTAACACCAAACATTACACACACACATTAACACCAAACATTACACACACACATTAACACCAAACATTACACACACACATTAACACCAAACATTACACACACACATTAACACCAAACATTACACACACACTAACTAACACCAAACATTACACACACACTAACTAACCCCAAACATTACACACACACACACACTAACACCAAACATTACACACACACATTAACACCAAACATTACACACACACATTAACACCAAACATTACACACACACATTAACACCAAACATTACACACACACATTAACACCAAACATTACACACACACATTAACACCAAACATTACACACACACATTAACACCAAACATTACACACACACATTAACACCAAACATTACACACACACATTAACACCAAACATTACACACACACTAACTAACCCCAAACATTACACACACACACACACTAACACCAAACATTACACACACACACACACTAACACCAAACATTACACACACACACACACACTAACAACAAACATTACACACACACACTAACACCAAACATTACACACACACATTAACACCAAACATTACACACACACATTAACACCAAACATTACACACACACATTAACACCAAACATTACACACACACATTAACACCAAACATTACACACACACACACACTAACACCAAACATTACACACACACACACACACTAACAACAAACATTACACACACACACTAACACCAAACATTACACACACACATTAACACCAAACATTACACACACACATTAACACCAAACATTACACACACACATTAACACCAAACATTACACACACACATTAACACCAAACATTACACACACACATTAACACCAAACATTACACACACACATTAACACCAACATTACACACACACATTAACACCAAACATTACACACACACATTAACACCAAACATTACACACACACATTAACACCAAACATTACACACACACATTAACACCAAACATTACACACACACATTAACACCAAACATTACACACACACATTAACACCAAACATTACACACACACATTAACACCAAACATTACACACACACATTAACACCAAACATTACACACACACATTAACACCAAACATTACACACACGCACATTAACACCAAACATTACACACACGCACATTAACACCAAACATTACACACACGCACATTAACACCAAACATTACACACACGCACATTAACACCAAACATTACACACACGCACATTAACACCAAACATTACACACACGCACATTAACACCAAACATTACACACATTAACACCAAACATTACACACATTAACACCAAACATTACACACATTAACACCAAACATTACACACATTAACACCAAACATTACACACATTAACACCAAACATTACACACATTAACACCAAACATTACACACATTAACACCAAACATTACACACATTAACACCAAACATTACACACATTAACACCAAACATTACACACATTAACACCAAACATTACACACATTAACACCAAACATTACACACATTAACACCAAACATTACACACATTAACACCAAACATCACACACATTAACACCAAACATCACACACATTAACACCAAACATCACACACATTAACACCAAACATTACACACACACACATTAACACCAAACATTACACACACACATTAACACCAAACATTACACACACACACACACACACCAAACATTACACACACACACACACACACCAAACATTACACACACACACACACACACCAAACATTACACACACACACACCAAACATTACACACACACACACCAAACATTACACACACACACACACCAAACATTACACACACACACACACCAAACATTACACACACACACACCAAACATTACACACACACACACACCAAACATTACACACACACACACCAAACATTACACACACACACACCAAACATTACACACACACACACCAAACATTACACACACACACACCAAACATTACACACACACACACCAACATACAACATACACACACACACACCAAACATTACACACACACACACCAAACATTACACACACACACACACACCAAACATTACACACACACACACACACACACCAAACATTACACACACACACACACACACATACACCAACATACACACACACACACCAAACATTACACACACACACACACACACACCAAACATTACACACACACACACACACACACCAAACATTACACACACACACACACACACACCAAACATTACACACACACACCAAACATTACACACACACACCAAACATTACACACACACACACACACCAAACATTACACACACACACACACCAAACATTACACACACACACACACACACACACAACACACACACACACACCAAACATTACACACACACACACACACACCAAACATTACACACACACACACACACACCAAACATTACACACACACACACACACACCAAACATTACACACACACACACACACCAAACATTACACACACACCAAACATTACACACACACACACACACCAAACATTACACACACACACACACACACCAAACATTACACACACACACACACACCAAACATTACACACACACACACACACACCAAACATTACACACACACACACACACACCAAACATTACACACACACACACACACCAAACATTACACACACACACACACACCAAACATTACACACACACACACACACCAAACATTACACACACGCACACACACACCAAACATTACACACACACCAAACATTACACACACACACACACACACACATTAACACCAAACATTACACACACACACACACATTAACACCAAACATTACACACACGCACATTAACACCAAACATTACACACACGCACTTTAACACCAAACATAACACACACACACACACACACACACACCAAACATTACACACACACACCAAACATTACACACACACACCAAACATTACACACACACACACACCAAACATTACACACACACACACACCAAACATTACACACACACACACACCAAACATTACACACACACACACACCAAACATTACACACACACACACACCAAACATTACACACACACACACACACCAAACAATACACACACACACACACACCAAACATTACACACACACACACACACCAAACATTACACACACACACACCAAACATTACACACACACACTAACGCCAAACATTACACACACACACTAACGCCAAACATTACACACACACATTAACGCCAAACATTACACACACACACACCAAACATTACACACACACACACCAAACATTACACACACACACACACACCAAACATTACACACACACACACACACCAAACATTACACACACACACACACACCAAACATTACACACACACACACCAAACATTACACACACACACTAACGCCAAACATTACACACACACACTAACGCCAAACATTACACACACACATTAACGCCAAACATTACACACACACACACCAAACATTACACACACACACACCAAACATTACACACACACACACCAAACATTACACACACACACACACACACCAAACATTACACACACACACACACACACCAAACATTACACACACACACACACACCAAACATTACACACACGCACACACACACCAAACATTACACACACGCACACACACACCAAACATTACACACACGCACACACACACCAAACATTACACACACGCACACACACACCAAACATTACACACACGCACACACACACCAAACATTACACACACGCACACACACACCAAACATTACACACACGCCAAACATTACACACACACACACACACACACACATTAACACCAAACATTACACACACACACATTAACACCAAACATTACACACACGCACATTAACACCAAACATTACACACACGCACTTTAACACCAAACATTACACACACGCACACACACACACACACACACACACACACACACACACCAAACATTACACACACACACCAAACATTACACACACACACCAAACATTACACACACACACCAAACATTACACACACACACCAAACATTACACACACACACACACACACCAAACATTACACACACACACACACCAAACATTACACACACACACACACCAAACATTACACACACACACACACCAAACATTACACACACACACACACCAAACATTACACACACACACACACACCAAACATTACACACACACCAAACATTACACACACACACTAACGCCAAACATTACACACACACACTAACGCCAAACATTACACACACACATTAACGCCAAACATTACACACACACATTAACGCCAAACATTACACACACACACTAACGCCAAACATTACACACACACATTAACGCCAAACATTACACACACACATTAACGCCAAACATTACACACACACACTAACGCCAAACATAACACACACACACACACACACACCAAACATAACACACACACACACACACACCAAACATTACACACACACACCAAACATTACACACACACACCAAACATTACACACACACACACACACACACACACCAAACATTACACACACACACACACCAAACATTACACACACACACACCAAACATTACACACACACACACCAAACATTACACACACACACACTAACGCCAAACATTACACACACACATTAACGCCAAACATTACACACACACATTAACGCCAAACATTACACACACACATTAACGCCAAACATTACACACACACACTAACGCCAAACATTACACACACACACTAACGCCAAACATTACACACACACACTAATGCCAAACATTACACACACATTGGATATTTTAATAACAACCTTTTAAAATATTATTTGAGGTATAAAAAAAATGTAGCATAACATTATTTAAAATGTTATATTACATTGTTGTTTCTGACTCTGTAATGGACTCAGTGGGTCATTGACCTCAGTGGGTCACATCTTGCTGCTGTGTGGTATTTTACAGGGAGTATATGGGAGTTAATCAATGTTAGGTTTTTTTCTTCAAATTCTTTGTGTGAACTGAGGGAAATATGTATCTGTAATGTGGTCATACATTTGGCAGGAGGTCAGGAAGTGCAGCTCAGTTTCCAGCTCAGTGGGCACATAGCCTGTCTACTCTCGAGGGACAGGTCTGTCTTTTGGCAACCTTTCTCAATAGCAATGCTATGCTCACGGAGTCTGTACATAGTCAAAGCTTTCCTTAAGTTTGGGTCAGTCACAGTGGTCAGGTATTCTGCCACGGTGTACTCTCTGTTTAGGGCCAGATATCATTCTAGTTTGCTCTGTTATTTTTTTGGTTGTTTCTTTCCAGTGTGTCAAGTAGTTATCTTTTTGCTTTCTCATAATTTGGTCTAAATGTTGGTGTCCTCAGCCTCTGTGGAGTCTGTTTTGTGTTTGTGAACACAGTCTCAGTACCAGATGGCTGAGTGGACTCTTCTCCACGTTCATCTCTCTGTAGGTGAGGGCTTTGTGGTGGAATGTGGTGGGCATCACTTCCTTTTAGGTGGTTGTAGAATTTAACAGCTCTTTTCTGAATGTTGATACCTAGCAGGTATAGTTCTAATTCTGCTCTGCATGAATTGTTTGTGGTTTTGCATTGTACACAAAATATATTTTTTCTCTGAATTCTTCATGCAGAGTCTCAATTGGGTGTTTGTCCCATTTTAGTGAATTCTTGGTTGGTGTGTGGACCCGCAGACTTCACAACCACAGCGGTTCAAGTATGTTTTTTTGCCAGATCCTAATTGGGATGTCGAGTTTTATGTTCCTTTTGATGACCCTTCTCGCCTCGTCTCTTAGATGGTTCACAGCCTTATGGAAGCGCTAGGTATAGAGCTATCTGTGTGTCTTAGGGCAACATTGTCTATATATCATCTTGTATTTGTTGTCCTGGCTACTGGACTATTTCTGGAAAAAAAAACATTATTTTTGTGTAACAGATTCACTGTCAGGGCCTACGTCTGACAGAATCTGTGCAGAAGATCTAGGTGCTGCTGTAGGCCCTCCTTGGTTGGAGACAGATCTAGGTGCTGCTGTAGGCCCTCCTTGGTTGGGACAGATCTAGGTGCTGCTGTAGGCCCTCCTTGGTTGGGGACAGATCTAGGTGTTTCTGTAGGCCCTCCTTGGTTGGGGACAGATCTAGGTGCTGCTGTAGGCCCTCCTTGGTTGGGGACAGATCTAGGTGCTGCTGTAGGCCCTCCTTGGTTGGGGACAGATCTAGGTGCTGCTGTAGGCCCTGCTTGGTTGGGGACAGATCTAGGTGCTGCTGTAGGCCCTCCTTGGTTGGGGACAGATCTAGGTGCTGCTGTAGGCCCTCCTTGGTTGGGGACAGATCTAGGTGCTGCTGTAGGCCCTCCTTGGTTGGAGACAGATCTAGGTGTTGCTGTAGGCCCTCCTTGGTTGGGGACAGATCTAGGTGCTGCTGTAGGCCCTCCTTGGTTGGGGACAGATCTAGGTGCTGCTGTAGGCCCTCCTTGGTTGGGACAGATCTAGGTGCTGCTGTAGGCCCTCCTTGGTTGGGGACAGATCTAGGTGCTGCTGTAGGCCCTCCTTGGTTGGGGACAGATCTAGGTGCTGCTGTAGGCCCTCCTTGGTTGGGGACAGATCTAGGTGCTGCTGTAGGCCCTCCTTGGTTGGGGACAGATCTAGGTGCTGCTGTAGGCCCTCCTTGGTTGGGGACCGAAGCACCAGATCATCAGCAAATGGTAGACCTTTGATTTCCCAGTCCAGTAGGATGAGGCCCGGGTGCTGCAGACTGTTCTAGTGCCCTCGCCATTTCATTGATATATATATATATATATACAGTATGTTGAAGAGGGTGGGGCTCAAGCTGCATCCCTGTCTCACCCCACGGCCCTCAGGAAAGACATCTGTGTGTTTTTTTGCCAATTTTAACCGTGCGCTTGTTGTTTGTGTACGTTGATTTTATAATGTCATATGCTTTTCCCCCAGCAACACTTTCTATCAATTTGTATAGCAGACTCTCATGCCAAATTGAGTCTAGCTTTTTTTTTTTTATCAACAAAGCATGAGAAGACTTTGCCTTTGTTTTGGTTTGTTTGTCATTTTAAGGTGTGCAGGGTGTATTCTTGGTCTGTCGTATGGTATTTTGGTAAGAAGACAATTTTGATACATTTTGATAATGACACTGTGGACATGTTGGGAGTCTGCTGTCGTTAATACTGAAGAGGATTTTTGTTGACACAGATTTCACTGTCATTATTGTGGAGAAGTGGTTCGTCTCCATTTTGAATGAATACTTCTTTGTTGTTTGTTTGTTTAGTGTTTTCCAATTTTCCCAGAAGTGGTTAGATTCTATGGATTCTTCAATTACATTGAGCTGATTTCTGACGTGCTGTTCCTTCTTTTTTTTCTTAGTGTATCTCTGTACCATTTTTAGTATTTCACTATGGTGAACCTCTTGTCAGTCTGTTTCTTGTCTTAATCTCTCTCTTCTCTTCTGCTGTTTCTGTAGTGACACCAGGCTTTTTTCATAGCGTCTACTTCAAAGCTAGATTAAAGCCAATCAGGGCAACTTTGCTGATGAAAGGTTAAACTCCTCTCAGCAGGGTTCTCTTCAGAATGCACAGAGGGGCCTGTTCCATTTGAAGGGAGAACAAGAATGACTGACTGGATTTGTGAGGAGAGGGAGAGAGAGGTGGCTGGGGAGGGAGAGGAGGGAGAAGGGAAGAAGAGAGAGCGAGAGGGGTAGAGGAGAGAGAGATGCAGGGAGAGGAGAGAGGGGGGAGAGGAGAGAGAGGGGGGGGGAAGAGAGAGCGGGGGGGGGGAGAGGAGAGATAGATGCGAGGAGAGAGAGGGGGGGAGGAAGAAGGAGCGAGGGGGGGGGAGAGAGAGAGGGTGAGGGGAGGAAGAGAGAGAGAGAGGAGGAGAGAAGGGAGAGAGAGAGGGGTGAGGAAGAGAAAGAGAGGGGAGGGGAAGAGAGAGAGAGGGGGGGGAAGAGAGAGAGAGGAGAGAGAAGGGAGAGAGAGAGAGGGGGGAAGAAGAGAGAGAGGGGGGAGGAAGAGAGAGATGAGGAGAGGGAGAGGGAGCTCAGCTCTCCTCTGCTCTGTCCAGAAGGTAAAGTGATGGCTGCTTCCACAGCCAGACTATATATCGGGATGAGAAATCAAGATGAAGATGTACTATATTTTCTACACACTTTTATTGTTCATAAACAAATGATTTATCGGAGGTTGTGAGAAGTTATATACCAACGAAAGGAGTGAGCGAGAGACGCACAGGGAAAACATTTCCTGCAAGATCTTTCCCAACAATGCTGTAATCACCATCAGTAGTAAAACATATTATACTATAAAGTAGAATTAAAATCACACGAAAAATACGAAATAAGATGAACACGAGAAAAGTAAGACGGATATATATATATATATATATATATATATATATATACAGGGTCATTTCCAGGGTCGGTACCAATACCGTATTTACAATGTGGGATACTTGTGGTACTTGAGTGGTAGGGGTAGATATGGGGAAGGTGACTAGGCATTAGAATACATGCTAAACAGAGTAGCATCACTATATATAAAGATTGTGTGTAGAGTCCTGTGAGTGAGCATGGAGTCTAAGGGAGCATTAATAGTAAAAGGGTTAATGCAGATAGTCCGTGTAGCCATAATTGTTATCTGTTCTGCAGTCTTATGTCTTGGGGGTAGAAACTGTTCAGGAGCCTGTCAGACTTGTTGCGTCGGTACCACTTCCTGTGCCGCCGGCAGAGAGAACAGTCGGTGGCTTGGAAGGCTGGAGTCTTTAAATATTTTTTAAAACTATTTTCCGGGCCTTCCTTTCACTCCGGCTGATATAGAGGTTCTGGATGGCTGGGAGCTCGGCCCCAGTGATGTACTGGGCTGTACCGCACCTTCCTTTCACTCCGGCTGATATAGAGGTTCTGGATGGCTGGGAGCTCGGCCCCAGTGATGTACTGGGCTGTACCGCACCATCCTCTGTAGCGCCACGGGATCGAGGGCGGTGCAGGTGCCATACCAAGCAGTGATGCAGCCAGTCAGGATGCTCTCAATGGTACAGGCTGTAGAACTCTTTTTCAGGATGTGAGGGCCCATGCCAAATTTTTCAACCTCCTGAAGGGGAAGAGGCGCTGTCGATTGTCTGTGTGTGGACCGATTTGATGTCCTCATTGATTTAGACATGGAGTAACTTTAAGCTGTGTACGTGCTCCACTACTGCCCCGTCGATGTGGAGGGGGGCTCCTCCTTTCCTGTGCGGTATGACAGTATTTGGAATAATACACGTTTTAAATTCGCTTCATGAGTAGTGCGTGACCCTGGAGTGGCAAATCATTCCAATGGGTCTTTTCTCCATTCTGACAACAAACATCTAGGCTTTATTTTTAACCAAAATGTTGTCTTGATTTTTAGATCGAAACACTTGAGTGGACTGCTGGAATCAGGGAAACAATGTGTTTTATTGTAATTCTATACTTTGAATATGAATAATAATGGACACTGAGTGTTTTGACATGACGACGAATGAAAATGCCAGGGAGGAGTTATTGTGACAGCATAGGAACCAAAGTGTTGGTCAGTATTTCCAATCTTTGGCTGCATTAAATGTTTCTTGATGTAGCCAACATATTCATGGTTCACCTATTCCTCTTGATTTTACAAGATATTCTTGAACAAACATGCTGATTTAGGCCTAACCCATAACTGGTATCAGGCAGCATTTCACTAATGTCTACACCTGTTGTATTCGGCACATGTGACTAATACGATTTTGATTTAGATACGTTTGCTCTGACTCGGTACATGTATTAGCTAGTTTGCCAGCTAACTAGTGATTCGCATCAACGGCTAACACAATTTAGCTAAAACTTGCAAAGAATAGACAAACTAGCTGTTTGCAGATGTATGACACAAACTAATACTGTAATTTATAGAACGCTTCCTGATTTTATATTAAGAAGCAAAGTGGAAACAGCATTGTTGTCATCAACATTGTTGCATGTGCTACATTGACCATGTAGACTGAACGCAAGCGTCTCGTGGTCGAGCAACAACATGCGCTCCTGTGTGCAACAGTATCTTCTAAGAGACGCGACAGGGCTAGGTCTGTGTGCAACAGTATCTACTAAGAGACGCGACAGGGCTAGGTCTGTGTGTAACAGTATCTTCTAAGAGACGCGACAGGGCTAGGTCTGTGTACAACAGTATCTTCTAAGAGACGCGACAGGGCTAGGTCTGTGTGTAACAGTATCTACTAAGAGACGCGACAGGGCTAGGTCTGTGTGTAACAGTATCTTCTAAGAGACGCGACAGGGCTAGGTCTGTGTGTAACAGTATCTTCTAAGAGACGCGACAGGGCTAGGTCTGTGTACAACAGTATCTTCTAAGAGACGCGACAGGGCTAGGTCTGTGTGTAACAGTATCTTCTAAGAGACGCGACAGGGCTAGGTCTGTGTACAACAGTATCTTCTAAGAGACGCGACAGGGCTAGGTCTGTGTACAACAGTATCTTCTAAGAGACGCGACAGGGCTAGGTCTGTGTGTAACAGTATCTACTAAGAGACGCGACAGGGCTAGGTCTGTGTACAACAGTATCTTCTAAGAGACGCGACAGGGCTAGGTCTGTGTGTAACAGTATCTACTAAGAGACGCGACAGGGCTAGGTCTGTGTGTAACAGTATCTTCTAAGAGACGCGACAGGGCTAGGTCTGTGTGTAACAGTATCTTCTAAGAGACGCGACAGGGCTAGGTCTGTGTACAACAGTATCTTCTAAGAGACGCGACAGGGCTAGGTCTGTGTGTAACAGTATCTTCTAAGAGACGCGACAGGGCTAGGTCTGTGTACAACAGTATCTACTAAGAGACGCGACAGGGCTAGGTCTGTGTGTAACAGTATCTTCTAAGAGACGCGACAGGGCTAGGTCTGTGTGTAACAGTATCTTCTAAGAGACGCGACAGGGCTAGGTCTGTGTACAACAGTATCTTCTAAGAGACGCGACAGGGCTAGGTCTGTGTGTAACAGTATCTACTAAGAGACGCGACAGGGCTAGGTCTGTGTACAACAGTATCTTCTAAGAGACGCGACAGGGCTAGGTCTGTGTGTAACAGTATCTACTAAGAGACGCGACAGGGCTAGGTCTGTGTACAACAGTATCTTCTAAGAGACGCGACAGGGCTAGGTCTGTGTGTAACAGTATCTACTAAGAGACGCGACAGGGCTAGGTCTGTGTGTAACAGTATCTACTAAGAGACGCGACAGGGCTAGGTCTGTGTACAACAGTATCTTCTAAGAGACGCGACAGGGCTAGGTCTGTGTGTAACAGTATCTACTAAGAGACGCGACAGGGCTAGGTCTGTGTGTAACAGTATCTACTAAGAGACGCGACAGGGCTAGGTCTGTGTGTAACAGTATCTACTAAGAGACGCGACAGGGCTAGGTCTGTGTGTAACAGTATCTTCTAAGAGACGCGACAGGGCTAGGTCTGTGTGTAACAGTATCTTCTAAGAGACGCGACAGGGCTAGGTCTGTGTGTAACAGTATCTTCTAAGAGACGCGACAGGGCTAGGTCTGTGTGTAACAGTATCTTCTAAGAGACGCGACAGGGCTAGGTCTGTGTGTAACAGTATCTTCTAAGAGACGCGACAGGGCTAGGTCTGTGTGTAACAGTATCTACTAAGAGACGCGACAGGGCTAGGTCTGTGTGTAACAGTATCTACTAAGAGACGCGACAGGGCTAGGTCTGTGTGTAACAGTATCTACTAAGAGACGCGACAGGGCTAGGTCTGTGTGTAACAGTATCTTCTAAGAGACGCGACAGGGCTAGGTCTGTGTGTAACAGTATCTACTAAGAGACGCGACAGGGCTAGGTCTGTGTGTAACAGTATCTACTAAGAGACGCGACAGGGCTAGGTCTGTGTGTAACAGTATCTACTAAGAGACGCGACAGGGCTAGGTCTGTGTGTAACAGTATCTTCTAAGAGACGCGACAGGGCTAGGTCTGTGTACAACAGTATCTTCTAAGAGACGCGACAGGGCTAGGTCTGTGTGTAACAGTATCTTCTAAGAGACGCGACAGGGCTAGGTCTGTGTACAACAGTATCTTCTAAGAGACGCGACAGGGCTAGGTCTGTGTGTAACAGTATCTACTAAGAGACGCGACAGGGCTAGGTCTGTGTGCAACAGTATCCTCTAAGAGACGCGACAGGGCTAGGTCTGTGTACAACAGTATCTACTAAGAGACGCGACAGGGCTAGGTCTGTGTGTAACAGTATCTACTAAGAGACGCGACAGGGCTAGGTCTGTGTGCAACAGTATCCTCTAAGAGACGCGACAGGGCTAGGTCTGTGTGTAACAGTATCTACTAAGAGACGCGACAGGGCTAGGTCTGTGTGCAACAGTATCTACTAAGAGACGCGACAGGGCTAGGTCTGTGTGTAACAGTATCTTCTAAGAGACGCGACAGGGCTAGGTCTGTGTGTAACAGTATCTTCTAAGAGACGCGACAGGGCTAGGTCTGTGTACAACAGTATCTACTGAGAGACGCGACAGGGCTAGGTCTGTGTGTAACAGTATCTACTAAGAGACGCGACAGGGCTAGGTCTGTGTACAACAGTATCTTCTAAGAGACGCGACAGGGCTAGGTCTGTGTGTAACAGTATCTTCTAAGAGACGCGACAGGGCTAGGTCTGTGTGTAACAGTATCTACTGAGAGACGCGACAGGGCTAGGTCTGTGTGTAACAGTATCTACTGAGAGACGCGACAGGGCTAGGTCTGTGTACAACAGTATCTACTGAGAGACGCGACAGGGCTAGGTCTGTGTGTAACAGTATCTTCTAAGAGACGCGACAGGGCTAGGTCTGTGTGTAACAGTATCTTCTAAGAGACGCGACAGGGCTAGGTCTGTGTGTAACAGTATCTACTGAGAGACGCGACAGGGCTAGGTCTGTGTGTAACAGTATCTACTGAGAGACGCGACAGGGCTAGGTCTGTGTGTAACAGTATCTACTGAGAGACGCGACAGGGCTAGGTCTGTGTGTAACAGTATCTACTGAGAGACGCGACAGGGCTAGGTCTGTGTGTAACAGTATCTTCTAAGAGACGCGACAGGGCTAGGTCTGTGTGTAACAGTATCTTCTAAGAGACGCGACAGGGCTAGGTCTGTGTGTAACAGTATCTACTGAGAGACGCGACAGGGCTAGGTCTGTGTGTAACAGTATCTACTGAGAGACGCGACAGGGCTAGGTCTGTGTGTAACAGTATCTACTGAGAGACGCGACAGGGCTAGGTCTGTGTGTAACAGTATCTTCTAAGAGACGCGACAGGGCTAGGTCTGTGTGTAACAGTATCTTCTAAGAGACGCGACAGGGCTAGGTCTGTGTGTAACAGTATCTTCTAAGAGACGCGACAGGGCTAGGTCTGTGTGTAACAGTATCTACTAAGAGACGCGACAGGGCTAGGTCTGTGTGTAACAGTATCTTCTAAGAGACGCGACAGGGCTAGGTCTGTGTGTAACAGTATCTTCTAAGAGACGCGACAGGGCTAGGTCTGTGTGTAACAGTATCTACTAAGAGACGCGACAGGGCTAGGTCTGTGTGTAACAGTATCTTCTAAGAGACGCGACAGGGCTAGGTCTGTGTGTAACAGTATCTACTAAGAGACGCGACAGGGCTAGGTCTGTGTGTAACAGTATCTACTAAGAGACGCGACAGGGCTAGGTCTGTGTGTAACAGTATCTTCTAAGAGACGCGACAGGGCTAGGTCTGTGTGTAACAGTATCTACTGAGAGACGCGACAGGGCTAGGTCTGTGTGTAACAGTATCTTCTAAGAGACGCGACAGGGCTAGGTCTGTGTGTAACAGTATCTACTAAGAGACGCGACAGGGCTAGGTCTGTGTGTAACAGTATCTACTAAGAGACGCGACAGGGCTAGGTCTGTGTGTAACAGTATCTTCTAAGAGACGCGACAGGGCTAGGTCTGTGTGTAACAGTATCTACTAAGAGACGCGACAGGGCTAGGTCTGTGTACAACAGTATCTACTAAGAGACGCGACAGGGCTAGGTCTGTGTACAACAGTATCTTCTAAGAGACGCGACAGGGCTAGGTCTGTGTGTAACAGTATCTACTAAGAGACGCGACAGGGCTAGGTCTGTGTGTAACAGTATCTACTAAGAGACGCGACAGGGCTAGGTCTGTGTACAACAGTATCTTCTAAGAGACGCGACAGGGCTAGGTCTGTGTGTAACAGTATCTACTAAGAGACGCGACAGGGCTAGGTCTGTGTACAACAGTATCTTCTAAGAGACGCGACAGGGCTAGGTCTGTGTGTAACAGTATCTACTAAGAGACGCGACAGGGCTAGGTCTGTGTGTAACAGTATCTACTAAGAGACGCGACAGGGCTAGGTCTGTGTACAACAGTATCTTCTAAGAGACGCGACAGGGCTAGGTCTGTGTGTAACAGTATCTACTAAGAGACGCGACAGGGCTAGGTCTGTGTGTAACAGTATCTACTAAGAGACGCGACAGGGCTAGGTCTGTGTGTAACAGTATCTACTAAGAGACGCGACAGGGCTAGGTCTGTGTGTAACAGTATCTACTAAGAGACGCGACAGGGCTAGGTCTGTGTGTAACAGTATCTACTAAGAGACGCGACAGGGCTAGGTCTGTGTGTAACAGTATCTTCTAAGAGACGCGACAGGGCTAGGTCTGTGTGTAACAGTATCTACTAAGAGACGCGACAGGGCTAGGTCTGTGTGTAACAGTATCTACTAAGAGACGCGACAGGGCTAGGTCTGTGTGTAACAGTATCTTCTAAGAGACGCGACAGGGCTAGGTCTGTGTGTAACAGTATCTACTAAGAGACGCGACAGGGCTAGGTCTGTGTGTAACAGTATCTACTAAGAGACGCGACAGGGCTAGGTCTGTGTGTAACAGTATCTACTAAGAGACGCGACAGGGCTAGGTCTGTGTGTAACAGTATCTTCTAAGAGACGCGACAGGGCTAGGTCTGTGTACAACAGTATCTTCTAAGAGACGCGACAGGGCTAGGTCTGTGTGTAACAGTATCTTCTAAGAGACGCGACAGGGCTAGGTCTGTGTACAACAGTATCTTCTAAGAGACGCGACAGGGCTAGGTCTGTGTGTAACAGTATCTACTAAGAGACGCGACAGGGCTAGGTCTGTGTGCAACAGTATCCTCTAAGAGACGCGACAGGGCTAGGTCTGTGTACAACAGTATCTACTAAGAGACGCGACAGGGCTAGGTCTGTGTGTAACAGTATCTACTAAGAGACGCGACAGGGCTAGGTCTGTGTGCAACAGTATCCTCTAAGAGACGCGACAGGGCTAGGTCTGTGTGTAACAGTATCTACTAAGAGACGCGACAGGGCTAGGTCTGTGTGCAACAGTATCTACTAAGAGACGCGACAGGGCTAGGTCTGTGTGTAACAGTATCTACTAAGAGACGCGACAGGGCTAGGTCTGTGTGTAACAGTATCTTCTAAGAGACGCGACAGGGCTAGGTCTGTGTGTAACAGTATCTTCTAAGAGACGCGACAGGGCTAGGTCTGTGTGTAACAGTATCTACTGAGAGACGCGACAGGGCTAGGTCTGTGTGTAACAGTATCTTCTAAGAGACGCGACAGGGCTAGGTCTGTGTGTAACAGTATCTTCTAAGAGACGCGACAGGGCTAGGTCTGTGTGTAACAGTATCTTCTAAGAGACGCGACAGGGCTAGGTCTGTGTGTAACAGTATCTTCTAAGAGACGCGACAGGGCTAGGTCTGTGTGTAACAGTATCTTCTAAGAGACGTGACAGGGCTAGGTCTGTGTGTAACAGTATCTTCTAAGAGACGCGACAGGGCTAGGTCTGTGTGTAACAGTATCTTCTAAGAGACGCGACAGGGCTAGGTCTGTGTGTAACAGTATCTTCTAAGAGACGCGACAGGGCTAGGTCTGTGTGTAACAGTATCTTCTAAGAGACGCGACAGGGCTAGGTCTGTGTACAACAGTATCTACTGAGAGACGCGACAGGGCTAGGTCTGTGTGTAACAGTATCTACTAAGAGACGCGACAGGGCTAGGTCTGTGTACAACAGTATCTTCTAAGAGACGCGACAGGGCTAGGTCTGTGTGTAACAGTATCTTCTAAGAGACGCGACAGGGCTAGGTCTGTGTGTAACAGTATCTACTGAGAGACGCGACAGGGCTAGGTCTGTGTGTAACAGTATCTACTGAGAGACGCGACAGGGCTAGGTCTGTGTACAACAGTATCTACTGAGAGACGCGACAGGGCTAGGTCTGTGTGTAACAGTATCTTCTAAGAGACGCGACAGGGCTAGGTCTGTGTGTAACAGTATCTTCTAAGAGACGCGACAGGGCTAGGTCTGTGTACAACAGTATCTACTGAGAGACGCGACAGGGCTAGGTCTGTGTGTAACAGTATCTACTAAGAGACGCGACAGGGCTAGGTCTGTGTACAACAGTATCTTCTAAGAGACGCGACAGGGCTAGGTCTGTGTGTAACAGTATCTTCTAAGAGACGCGACAGGGCTAGGTCTGTGTGTAACAGTATCTACTGAGAGACGCGACAGGGCTAGGTCTGTGTGTAACAGTATCTACTGAGAGACGCGACAGGGCTAGGTCTGTGTACAACAGTATCTACTGAGAGACGCGACAGGGCTAGGTCTGTGTGTAACAGTATCTTCTAAGAGACGCGACAGGGCTAGGTCTGTGTGTAACAGTATCTTCTAAGAGACGCGACAGGGCTAGGTCTGTGTGTAACAGTATCTACTGAGAGACGCGACAGGGCTAGGTCTGTGTGTAACAGTATCTACTGAGAGACGCGACAGGGCTAGGTCTGTGTACAACAGTATCTACTGAGAGACGCGACAGGGCTAGGTCTGTGTGTAACAGTATCTTCTAAGAGACGCGACAGGGCTAGGTCTGTGTGTAACAGTATCTTCTAAGAGACGCGACAGGGCTAGGTCTGTGTGTAACAGTATCTACTAAGAGACGCGACAGGGCTAGGTCTGTGTGTAACAGTATCTTCTAAGAGACGCGACAGGGCTAGGTCTGTGTGTAACAGTATCTTCTAAGAGACGCGACAGGGCTAGGTCTGTGTGTAACAGTATCTACTAAGAGACGCGACAGGGCTAGGTCTGTGTGTAACAGTATCTTCTAAGAGACGCGACAGGGCTAGGTCTGTGTGTAACAGTATCTACTAAGAGACGCGACAGGGCTAGGTCTGTGTGTAACAGTATCTTCTAAGAGACGCGACAGGGCTAGGTCTGTGTGTAACAGTATCTTCTAAGAGACGCGACAGGGCTAGGTCTGTGTGTAACAGTATCTACTGAGAGACGCGACAGGGCTAGGTCTGTGTGTAACAGTATCTACTGAGAGACGCGACAGGGCTAGGTCTGTGTGTAACAGTATCTACTGAGAGACGCGACAGGGCTAGGTCTGTGTGTAACAGTATCTACTAAGAGACGCGACAGGGCTAGGTCTGTGTGTAACAGTATCTTCTAAGAGACGCGACAGGGCTAGGTCTGTGTGTAACAGTATCTTCTAAGAGACGCGACAGGGCTAGGTCTGTGTGTAACAGTATCTACTAAGAGACGCGACAGGGCTAGGTCTGTGTGTAACAGTATCTACTAAGAGACGCGACAGGGCTAGGTCTGTGTACAACAGTATCTACTAAGAGACGCGACAGGGCTAGGTCTGTGTGTAACAGTATCTTCTAAATCAAAGAGAAATCGGCGAAGCATGAATATGTTGGCTATATGAAATAGCTAAGAGAGCATTTTAACGTAGCCAAAGATTACAGGGTCCCCTAGGCAACACTGACCAACACCTTGTTTCTTACCCACAACTCCTCCCTGGCATTTTCATTCGTCATCATGTCAAAATTCCCACTATTATCTTCTATCTATAGAATTTAGAATATTCATTCTGAAGTCAAATAACAATTGCAACATTTGGTTAAAAATAAGGCCTAGATTGGCAGTGTGGAAATGATCTTAAATGAGTGCAGAAAAAAAAAATGAAAATGCAAAAAAAATGTTGAAGTTTAATTGAACTGTATAAAACAATCGGAATGGAGAGAGACCCATTGAAATCACTTAGCGTGATGTATGTGTTGCCGCCATCACCACCTGGTGGAGGCCCGTCAGGAAGTCCAGGATCCAGTTGCAGAGGGAGGTGTTCAGTTCCAGGGTCCCAAGCTTGTTGACGTGCATGGAGGGGACTATGATGTTGAACGCTGAGCTGTAGTATATGAAAACCATTCTCACATAGGTATTTCTCTTAGCTAGGTGGGTGAGGGCAATGCGGAGCACAATTTAGATTGCGTCGTCTGTGGATCTGTTGGGGTTGGTATGCAAATAGGAGTGGGGTCTGGGATGATGGAGTTGATTTGTGCCATAACCAGCCTTTCAAATCACTTCTTGATTACAGATGTGAGTGCTACAGGGTGGTAGTCATTGTGGCAGGAAGCCTCAGAGTTCTTGTGAATAATGGTGGTCAGCTTGAGACGTGGGGATTACCAGACTGGGACAAGGAGAGGCTGAAAATAACTGAATAAGCCTTGCCAGCGCCCTGGATTAACGTCCGGCCCTGCAGCCTTGCGAGTGTTGACCTGATTTTTTTAAAAAAAATTAAAAAAAATTACTCATGTCGGCCTCTGAGAACGAGATCACCCAGTCCTCTGCGTTGGCGGGGGCCCTCATGCAGGGCTCGGTGTTGTTTTTGTCGAAGCGTGCATAAAATGCATTGAGTCAGTTTGGTAGAGAGGCATTGTTGGGCAGATCACGGCTCTGCAGCCCCTGTCACATGCGTTGGGCATCAGAGCCTGTATAATAGGATTTCACCTTGTTCCTATAGTGTCCTTTTTGCTTTTTTTGATGCAGAGGTCATAGCAGGACTTCTTGTAATTGTTCCTGTCCTCAGCCGTAGACACGTGGTTTGCTGTAGTTTAGTGCGCCAACCTCTGTGTTAATCCAGGGCTTTTGATTGGGGAAGCAGCGACCTTTCACTGTGGGGACAAAGTCAGTGATGTATTTCCTAATGAACCGGGGACTGAGGTGGTAAGCTCATCAACGGTATTGGTGTAGTCCCGGGACATCATCCAGTCAGCGCTAGCAAAGCAGTCCTGTAGCTTGGCACAAATGGTATTTTAAGTTGGAAGCCCAGAGATGAAAAAATGTACTTTTTTTTCTCCATTGGTTATCCATAAACCAAAAGGGCTATATGTTGGGTGATTCTCACGAAATCTTGATTTCAAAGATTTCAAACATGAAATCTTTAAAAAGACTTGCATCAACAAATTTCCGTTTTAGGCGTTAATAACAAGGTCTGAAGTGTTTGTTAATTAAAAACATTACTGACAATTTAACACCTTTTTTTTGAACATATTTTCCAAAACAAGGAATTAAAAATCTCATTACCGCAACGGTCTGAAAACGTCAAGCTCATTAGGAAAGACATTTAAAAACATTTTTTATAATGGATATAATAATATAATAATCATATATATAATTATAATAATATATATATATATCATATATTATTAACAGTCATCCAAAGTTACTTAACTCTGTAATAATATATCTTTTTAAATTAACATTTTAATTTGATTTCGACTGACTTCTCGCATTAACGTAACACCTTCTGCGTTCTACAACATAATATTTTTGATATTTCTGACATATGTTCAAAATGAAGCCTGAAAGAAGGTAACAAATAGATTGTTCACATGCATTTAAAAGCAAACTACTATTTTTTACATTCGTTAAAAAAATGAACATTTAAATTAACACCTGTTGCGGTAATGAGGTCGATGATTTCGGTAATGATAATACGTATACTAAGACTGAGGTATGATTTTTTTTAAACATTTATAAAATTGAATGTCGAAAATAAATGAGATCATATTGGCAGAATCGTGGATTTTCAAGTTAAATCAATTTCATTTTGCTATTCTTCAAAAGTACATAACATACAAAACCAACCCATACAAGCACATTAGAACAGCACACGTCATCGTCACTACACGCCTGTACACTGGCCCTCGGGGAGGACGTGTCTACGAACCCAAGCTGGTGCAGCTTCTTCAAGCCAAAAGTTTTCATTACGTTTTGCACATGTAATCTCTGTCTGTGACTCTTCCGCCGGCCAATTCAAAAAGACTTAAAGAATTTAGCCTTGGAAAGGTTGCGCCTTTTTGGATTCTTGGGAGAGAAATCTTCTTTGAAGATTTTGCGATAGTGTCCGTTATAAGGTTCTCTTTTTACGGGAATAGCTGGTCCTTTTTTTTCCTAATTTCTCCTGATTTCCCGTTTATTACAGTGGAGATGTTCATCTTGATGAAGGAAGTGGCTAACACGTGTTCACTTTAGTCGTCTCTGGCTGTTTATGTTCTCTGATGACCTCTCTTTGTAGTTCTGGACCTCTCCGCCTTCCATGTTGACAGTTACCTGCTTCCTCTTGGCCATCGCCTTCCATGTCCCGTGTGGCTCAGTTGGTAGAGCATGGCGCTTGCAACGCCAGGGTTGTGGGTTCATTCCCCACGGGGGGACCAGGATGAATATGTATGAACTTTCCAATTTGTAAGTCGCTCTGGATAAGAGCGTCTGCTAAATGACTTAAATGTAATGTTGACAGTTACCTGCTTCCTCTTGGCCATCGCCTTCCATGTTGACAGTTACCTGCTTCCTCTTGTCCATCGCCTTCCATGTTGACAGTTACCTGCTTCCTCTTGGCCATCGCCTTCCATGTTGACAGTTACCTGCTTCCTCTTGGCCATCGCCTTCCATGTTGACAGTTACCTGCTTCCTCTTGGCCATCGCCTTCCATGTTGACAGTTACCTGCTTCCTCTTGGCCATCGCCTTCCATGTTGACAGTTACCTGCTTCCTCTTGGCCATCGCCTTCCATGTTGACAGTTACCTGCTTCCTCTTGGCCATCTCCAAGTATCTTCAGTCTTTTCTTTAGGTTGATCATCTCTCTACAATCTTCTCTTCTGTGTCGCAGAAATTTAACCTCCATTTTGATTCGTGTTTTCTTTCTTCTGTTCCTCTTTTTGATTGTGATTCCTTTTTTTTGTGGGGGGGTAGATGTCTTCATTGGTCCTGGTGTCTGTAGAGATGTCTCGCTCTTCTCTTTAGGAAGTTGACTTGATGTCAGGGACATTTTACCTGCTGAGGTGTGAGAATGTCTGTTCTTCTTGAGGAGGCGGCTTTGTCTTCCAGATTTTGAACAACTTCTTCAGTTTGCTTCTTGAAACATGTTGACGTGTATCATCTTCCGGGCTTGATGGTGTCAAATACAGCTTTTACCTGTTTCCGTCTTCCGTAATACCTTTTTTTGAGTTTTTCCCGACCACTGTTTTTTTCCCTTATTTTCATGTTGCTTCTTTGTCAGATCTTGAGTTTTCTTGGTTTTACAATTGAGCTTTTTGTTTTTGATATCTGGAAATGGAAAGGAAGCATGTCTGAACATGGGAAACATCTTACTGTTATGGACACGCCATCCTAGAGACGGAATGGCTGTGTGTGTGGAGGACGTGTGTGTGTATCCTATAGTAGAGACTCAATGGCTGTGTGTGTGTGGAGGACGTGTGTGTGTGTATCCTATAGTAGAGACTCAATGGCTGTGTGTGTGGAGGACGTGTGTGTGTGTATCCTATAGTAGAGACTCAATGGCTGTGTGTGTGGAGGACGTGTGTGTGTGTGTATCCTATAGTAGAGACTCAATGGCTTACAGACTGTGTGGACATCCTATAGTACAAACTAAATGGCTTACTGTGTGTGTGTGTGTGTGTGGTGTGTGTGCGTGTGGTGGATGTGTGTGGGTTGGACGTGTGTGTGGTGGATGTGTAGACTTCCTAACACTGTAGGGTATTGACTTCCTATAGACACAGTATGAGGACATATGCTTCCTCATATATATATATATATATATATATTTATGCTAATTATTCTTGCTGTAACCTCCAACCCCTGACCTCTCTCTCTCTCTTCCAGCAGTTCTGGGTTGATGTAAACTTTTGTTCTCTGAAAATTGTCAGCCTTCGCTAAAGCTTTTCTTTTTGTCACTTGCTGACTCTGCAATTAAATAGGACATAAAGCAAACTATCAACAGTTTGTAAAATGTAAATAAATAGTTCATTTATATATATATATCTTTTAAAAATATAGTTTGTATGATTTTAAATTGTCATTACCGAAACAGAAGTTATTTTTACCACAACCGGCCTTAAATTGCAGCAGTAAGTGAGAATGGTGTTGAGGAGGATGAGGAACCTTGTGTTGCTAACAAAAGAGAAGACATGATGACTAAGCACATTTTTACTCAGTGTACATAATTAGACATTAATTAAGTATATTTTCATAGAACATTTTTAATCTGACGTTTTCTAAATGTGATAAACTACCTGTCTCAGTAATGATAGACTGCGTACACGACAGTATTGACTGACAAGAGAATGTTTAACTTTTAACTGGAGAAAATATAAAGAGATCTGCTTATCTGGTAGCCATCTTGGAAGGCCGCTGTGTTGCTTCTTTCAAAATCAAACTTTATTTAAAATTCTCTGCGAGTGTAAACAGTCCTTCAAAGCTGTTGTGGAGGGGGAGAACATCAGTCATGGGGACACTTCATTTTAACACCATTTCTTTCATTATTATTATACATGAATATTCAGTTAATTATTTTTTCTGTCATTTGAACACATCTATTAGAATAAACATGTACATTTTTTGTTGTTGAATATTTTCAATTTACTCTGTTTAAATTACAACATGACACATTCAGACAGAGCTGGACACGTTGCGGTAATGAGAATCTCAGCAGAAAATGCAATAAAATACAAAAATAATTCATTCCTATGTTGAAATGACTCTTTGTGCAAGGTAGAGAACACTTACCTTTATTATGATATTTTGTTATATGAATAAATTACATGTTTTATATTTAAAATCATTACTGTCGTGGTATTTTAATGTTTTCATGAAAATAACCAATTCCATGCTTCAACTATTGTTAAAATAATAATTTTTGTATTTCGCTGTGTAATGTTTTTTTCTCTCTCCCCTTTCCCCTCTCTGTCGTCTCTGTCTCTGTCTCTGTCTCTCTCTGTCTCTGTCTCTCCCTGTCTCTCTCTCTGTCTCTCTCTGTCTCTCTCTGCTTGGATGCAGGCTCCCCGATCGAGGCTCCAGGTTCCACAGACGGAGACTCGCAGGCCTGTATCAGAGTTTGGCATGGGGTTACTGTGCCAGCCTTGCCCCTACCAGGCGCTCTAGATGATGGTTCCCCAGCGCAACATGACAGAGAGGCAGTGAGGCTCGGCTAGCCCCCCCACCCCCACCCCGACCCGACGATACTCTCAACACTCCCTTGTTCTCCCCTAACCGCTGACCTCCACATCCCGTCCCACCATGCTGCGTTTCCTGCCTCTGAAGCTGGGTCGTCTCTACCGTTGTCTGAAGCTTCTACTGGTGGTCGGTCTGTTTGTTATCCTCCTGATGAACACCCACAACCTGTTCGCCTCCTTCCAGAAGAACGAGCTGACGGACCGCCGCTTCATCAACCTCAACAAGTGTCCTGCCTGCTTCGGCACCAGCTGGTGCAGGAAGTTCATGAACGGCCAGGTGTCCTTCGAGACCTGGGGACGCCTGCGCTTCCTGGATGTCTTCAACGTCAAGAACGTGTATTTCGCCCAGTACGGCGAGCCGCGGGAGGGGACGAGGCGCGTGGTGCTCAAACGCCTGGGATCCAACCAGGAGCTGGCGGACATTGACCAGAAGATCTGTAAGAGAGCTACTGGCCGTCCTCGCTGCGACCTCATCCAGGCCATGTACAAGACGGAGTTCGCCCGGCTGAACGGTGACGTGAGGCTTCTGACCCCTGAGGTGGTAGAGGGCTGGTCTGACCTGGTGCACTGCCCCTCCCAGAGGCTGCTGGACAGGGTGGTGCGGCGCTATGCCGAGACCAAAGACTCTGGCAGCTTCCTGCTGAAGAACCTGAAGGACACAGAGAGGATGCAGCTACTGATGACCCTGGCCTTCAACCCTGAGCCCCTCGTACTACAGGTAGGACCTACAGCCTTTTAATACCCTCTTCTACAGCTACTGATGACCCTGGCGTTCAACCCTGAGCCCCTCGTACTACAGGTAGGACCTACAGCCTTTTAATACCCTCTTCTACAGCTACTGATGACCCTGGCGTTCAACCCTGAGCCCCTCGTACTACAGGTAGGACCTACAGCCTTTTAATACCCTCTTCTACAGCTACTGATGACCCTGGCCTTCAACCCTGAGCCCCTCGTACTACAGGTAGGACCTACAGCCTTTTAATACCCTCTTCTACAGCTACTGATGACCCTGGCCTTTAACCCTGAGCCCCTCGTACTACAGGTAGGACCTACAGCCTTTTAATACCCTCTTCTACAGCTACTGATGACCCTGGCGTTCAACCCTGAGCCCCTCGTACTACAGGTAGGACCTACAGCCTTTTAATACCCTCTTCTACAGCTACTGATGACCCTGGCGTTCAACCCTGAGCCCCTCGTACTACAGGTAGGACCTACAGCCTTTTAATACCCTCTTCTACAGCTACTGATGACCCTGGCGTTCAACCCTGAGCCCCTCGTACTACAGGTAGGACCTACAGCCTTTTAATACCCTCTTCTACAGCTACTGATGACCCTGGCGTTCAACCCTGAGCCCCTCGTACTACAGGTAGGACCTACAGCCTTTTAATACCCTCTTCTACAGCTACTCCTCTGTGTTGTTATGCGTGTTTGAGATTGACTACATTGTTCTTCAGGTCACTTTTTAATTTCCCTCTTCGACTTTGTTTCTTGTTAATAGCCCTCCCTTCGTTTGTTTTGTCAGGTGTTATTAACTTCTATGTGCTGCACTATAGAGGACTGCAGACACTGACATGTCCAAATGAAACCAGTGGAATCCCAAGAGGCCTGTTGGACTGGTAGCCCCCCCTTTCTGCTACAGAGCCATCTAGTGGAATCCCAAGAGGCCTGTTGGACTGGTAGCCCCCCCTTTCTGCTACAGAGCCATCTAGTGGAATCCCAAGAGGCCTGTTGGACTGGTAGCCCCCCCTTTCTGCTACAGAGCCATCTAGTGGAATCCCAAGAGGCCTGTTGGACTGGTAGCCCCCCCTTTCTGCTACAGAGCCATCTAGTGGAATCCCAAGAGGCCTGTTGGACTGGTAGCCCCCCCTTTCTGCTACAGAGCCATCTAGTGGAATCCCAAGAGGCCTGTTGGACTGGTAGCCCCCCCTTTCTGCTACAGAGCCATCTAGTGGAATCCCAAGAGGCCTGTTGGACTGGTAGCCCCCCCTTTCTGCTACAGAGCCATCTAGTGGAATCCCAAGAGGCCTGTTGGACTGGTAGCCCCCCCTTTCTGCTACAGAGCCATCTAGTGGAATCCCAAGAGGCCTGTTGGACTGGTAGCCCCCCCTTTCTGCTACAGAGCCATCTAGTGGAATCCCAAGAGGCCTGTTGGACTGGTAGCCCCCCCTTTCTGCTACAGAGCCATCTAGTGGAATCCCAAGAGGCCTGTTGGACTGGTAGCCCACCCCCCTTCTTTCATACCACAAAGACCAGGGAGGTTTTCCAATGACTTGCAAAGAAAGGCACCTATTGGTAAATAAACTAAAAAGCAGACACTGAATATCTCTTCGAGCATGGTGAAGTTATTAATTACTCTTTGGATGGTGTATCAATACACCCAGTCACTACAAAGATACAGGTGTCCTTTCTAACTCAGTTGCCATAGAGGAAGGAAATCGCTCAGGGATTTCACCATGAGGTCAATGGTGACTTTAAAACGGTTACAAAGTTGAATGACTGTGATAGGAGAAAACTGAGGATGGATCAACAACATTGTAGTTACTCCACAATAATAACCTAATGGACAGATTAAAAAGAAGGAAGCCTTTACATAATTAAAATATTCTAAAACTTGCAATAAAAAATGTAATTAATACTGAAAGTGGCAAATCAATTATGTTTTTGTCTTGAATACAAAGTGTTATGTTTGGGGAAAATCCAATACAACACATTACTGAGTACCACTCTCCATATTTTCAAGCATAGTGGTGGCTGCATCATGTTATGGGTATGTTTGTAATCGTTAAGGACTGGGGTGTTTTTCAGGAACAGAATGGAGCTAAGCACAGGCTAAGCACCTATCACACAATGCCAAAGCTCCGCTGGAGTTGCTTACCAAGAAGACAGTGAATGTTCCTGAGTGGCCGAGTTACAGTTTTGATTTAAATCTACTTGAAATGTATGACAAGGCCTGAAAAATGGTTGTCTAGCAAGGATCAATAACCAATTTGACAGAGCTTGAAGAATACTGAAAATAATAATTTGCGAATGTTGCACTATCCATGTATGGAAAGCTATTAGAGACTTACCCAGATAGACTCACAGCTGTAATTGCTGTCAAAGGTGATTCTAAAATGTATTGACTCATGGGGTTGAATACTTACCTAATCAATAGACACTATATATACAAAAGTATGTGGAGATCCCTTCACATTTGTAGATTAGACTATTTCAGCCTCATCCATTGCCGACGGGTGTATAAAATTGAGCACCTAGACAAACATTGGCAGTAGAATGGCCTTACTGAAGAGCTCAGTGACTTCTTCAAACGTGTCACCGTCATAGGATGCCACACGAGTGGAAACGTCTAGGAGCAGCAACGGCTCAGCCCCGAAGTGGTAGGCCATACAATCTCACAGAGCGGGACCGCTGAAGCACGTAGCGCATAAAAGTCGTCTGTCCTCCTTTGCAACACTCACTACAGAGTTCCAAACCGCCTCTGGAAGAAACGTCAGCACAAGAACTGTTCTTCAGGACCTTCATGAAATGGGTTTCCATGGCCTAGCAGCCGCACACAAGCCTAAGATCACCATGCACAATGCCAAGCGTCGGCTGGAGTGGTGTAAAGCTCGCCGCCATTGGACTCTGGAGCAGTGGAAACGCGTTCTCAGGAGTGATGAATTACGCTTCACCATCTGGCAGTCAGATGGACTAATCTGGGTTTGGCGGATGACAGGAGAACACTACCTGCCCCAATACATAGTGCCAACTGTAAAGTTTGGTGGAGGAGTAATAATGGTCTGGGGCTGTTTTTCATGGTTCGGGCCCCTTAGTTCCAGTGAAAGGAAATCTTACTGCTACAGCATACAATGACATTTTAGACAATTCTACTTTGTGGCAACAGTTTGGGGAAGTACCTTTCCTGTTTCAGCATGAATGACAGTGTACCAAGCAAGGTCCATGAAGAAATGGTTGGTGAGATCGTTGTGGAAGAACTTGACTAGCCTGCACAGAGCCCTGACATCAACCCCATCGAACACATTAGTGATGAGTTGAAACGCCGACTACAAGCCAGGCCTAATCGCCCATCATCAGTGTTCACTTCGGGGCCTGAAACTCTCCATAATTCAATTCGTGATGATTGTACATCCGCTAAGAAAAGTCCGCCAAAACTTAACTCAACGTCTGGCTCTAAATGGCCAGAAACAAAGTACTTTCTTCTGAAACTCGTCAGTCTCTATTATTGTTCTGAGAAATTAAGGCTATTCTATGTGAGAAATTACCAAGAAACTGAAGATCTCGTACAATGCTGTGTACTACTCCCTTCACAGAACAGCGCAAACTGGCCCTAACCAGAATAGAAAGAGGAGTGGGAGGCCCCGGTGCACAACTGAGCAAGAGGACAAGTACATTAGAGTGTCTAGTTTGAGAAACAGACGCATCACAAGTCCTCAACTGGCAGCTTCATTAAATAGTGAAGCTATTTAATATTAAACAAAACACCCGTTTCAACGTCAACGGTGAAGAGGCGACTCCGGGATGCTGGCCTTCTAGGCAGAGTTCCTCAGTCCAGTGTCTGTGTTCTTTTGCCCATCTTAATCTTTTCTGTTTATTGGCCAGTCTGAGAAATGGCTTTTTTCTTTGCAACTCTGCCTAGAAGGCCAGCATCCCGGAGTCACCTTTCCGCTGTTGATGCCAAACCCTCTGTACATTACAGGGTATGAATCCTCTTCCTTCTTCCGCCATAGATCTTTAGCATAGTCACTTAGTATCGATCAGACCCACCCCAAAACCAACCTGCAGATTCTTCAGGCTGGCCTATTCAACCTCAGGAGGCTGAAGACATTCAGCTTGGTCCAAAAATGTCCCCCCAAAAGTGTGCTTATTATTATTATTGTTGTTTATTATTAGACAGTAGTTTACATATTTGTCTTGTTACTAAGTAGATTTGTTGTTATTTTTTGGACAGTCTTGAAAAGGAGAAGGTAAAGACTTCATGGTGCAGAGTTTTCTCCAATATGGATGAAGGGTCAAAGTGCTGTGGTGATGACATCCCTCAAAGCTCTGAGATTTACCTCGTGTTACTGAGTTACTACATATTTAACATTTCAAGGCTCTGAGATGTACCTCGTGTTACTGAGTTACTACATATTTAACATTCAAGGCAGGTTTAAATTATTCAAAGTACATCTGTGTGATGGTCTTTTGGAAAAACATTTTTTTTTGGGGGGGGGGGGGGGGTCATCTGTTTCATCCTTGATGTCTCAGACATTTTTAGGAAGTGAAAGTAACTACTTTTGAAATGAAGGTTTTACAAAAACTATTTCTGTCTCTTCCCTTTAACCATTATTCAGTTCGTGTTTCTTAATACTGGTCCTAGGGACCAAAAGCACATTTTTTGTTTTCACACGTTAGTCCTTTAGCAGACACTCTTATCCAGAGAGACTTCCAGTAGTGAGTGCATATTTTTTCGTACTGGTCCCCCGTGAGAAATCAAACCCTGGGTGTTGCAAGTGACAGGCTTAACGTTTTTCATTTCCTAGCGAGTGGAATCAGGTGTGAAAACCGCTGTAGGTCCCCGGGTGAAGAAACACTGCAGGACCACTTTCTCTCTAACCCACAGTCCTTTTTCCCACCCAATTTGTTATACTTCAGTAAAAGTAAAGATACCTTCATAGAAAATTACTTAAAATGAGTCACCCAGTAAAATACTATTTGAGTAAAAGTATTTGGTTTTAAATATACGTAAGTATCAAACGGAAATGTAATTCCTAAAATATATTTAAGTAAAAGTATAAATACATTTAAAAAAATCCTTATATTAAGCAAACCTTACGGCACCATTTTAAGTTACGGATAGCCAGTCACACTCCAACACTCAGACATCATTTACAAATTAAGCATTTGTGTTCAGGGATGTTCTCTGTTTAGTCAGTCCTCCAGATCAGAGGCAGTAGGGATGACCAGGGATGATCTCTGTTTAGTGAGTCCTCCAGATCAGAGGCAGTAGGGATGACCAGGGATGTTCTCTGTTTAGTGAGTCCTCCAGATCAGAGGCAGTAGGGATGACCAGGGATGTTCTCTGTTTAGTGAGTCCACCAGATCAGAGGCAGTAGGGATGACCAGGGATGTTCTCTGTTTAGTGAGTCCTCCAGATCAGAGGCAGTAGGGATGACCAGGGATGTTCTCTGTATAGTGAGTCCTCCAGATCAGAGGCAGTAGGGATGACCAGGGATGTTCTCTGTTTAGTGAGTCCTCCAGATCAGAGGCAGTAGGGATGACCAGGGATGTTCTCTGTTTAGTGAGTCCACCAGATCAGAGGCAGTAGGGATGACCAGGGATGTTCTCTGTTTAGTGAGTCCTCCAGATCAGAGGCAGTAGGGATGACCAGGGATGTTCTCTGTATAGTGAGTCCTCCAGATCAGAGGCAGTAGGGATGACCAGGGATGTTCTCTTGATAAGTTTGTGAATTGGACTATTTTCCTGTCTTGCTAAGCATTCAAAATGTAACGAGTACTATAGGTTGTCAGGGAAAATATATGCAGTAAAAAGTACAATATTTTCTTTAGGAATGTTGTGAAGTCAACGTTGTAAATAATATCAATAGTAAAGTACAGACACCACTTAAGTAGTACTTTAAAATATTTACACCACTGATAACACCACTGGTTATCCTCTGTCATCCCTGTACCATCTCCTGTCATCCCTGTACCATCCCCTGTCATCCCTGTACCATCTCCTGTCATCCCTGTACCATCTCCTGTCATCCCTGTACCATCCCCTGTCATCCCTGTACCATCCCCTGTTATCCCTGTACCATCCCCTGTCATCCCTGTACCATCCCCTGTCATCCCTGTACCATCCCCTGTCATCCCTGTACCATCCCCTGTCATCCCTGTACCATCCCCTGTCATCCCTGTACCATCCCCTGTCATCCCTGTACCATCCCCTGTCATCCCTGTACCATCCCCTGTCATCCCTGTACCATCCCCTGTCATCCCTGTACCATCCCCTGTCATCCCTGTACCATCCTGTCATCCCTGTACCATCCCCTGTCATCCCTGTACCATCCCCTGTCATCCCTGTACCATCCCCTGTCATCCCTGTACCATCCTCTGTCATCTCTGTACCATCCTCTGTCATCCCTGTACCATCCTCTGTCATCCCTGTACCATCCTCTGTCATCCCTGTACCATCCTCTGTCATCCCTGTACCATCCTGTCATCCCTGTACCATCCCCTGTCATCCCTGTACCATCCCCTGTCATCCCTGTACCATCCTCTGTCATCTCTGTACCATCCTCTGTCATCCCTGTACCATCCTCTGTCATCCATGTACCATCCCCTGTCATCCCTGTACCATCCTCTGTCATCCCTGTACCATCCTCTGTCATCCCTGTACCATCCTCTGTCATCCCTGTACCATCCTCTGTCATCCCTGTACCATCCTCTATCATCCATGTACCATCCTCTGTCATCCATGTACCATCCTCTATCATCCATGTACCATCCTCTGTCATCCATGTACCATCCTCTATCATCCATGTACCATCCTCTGTCATCCATGTACCATCCTCTATCATCCCTGTACCATCCTGTCATCCTATTTGCCCCTTTTCAGATGTTCTGCTTTTGCACATTTCTGCTCCTGAATTATCAGATCTTCAACCAAACCCCTAATATTAGATAAAGGGAGCCTGAGGGAACTAATAACACAAGAAATACAGTCGTATGAAAAAGTTTGGGCACCCCTGACAATTTCCATGATTTCCATTTATAAATAATTGGGTGTTTGGATCAGCAATTTCATTTTGATCTATCAAATAACTGATGGACACAGTAATATTTCAGTAGTCAAATGAGGTTTATTGGATTAACAGAAAATGTGCAATATGCATCAAAACAAAATTAGACAGGTGCATAAATTTGGGCACCCCAATAGAAAAATCACATCAATATTTAGTAGAGCCTCCTTTTGCTAAAATAACAGCCTCTAGACGCTTCCCATAGCCTCTAATGAGTGTCTGGATTCTGGATGAAGGTATTTTGGACCATTCCTCCTTACAAAACATCTCCAGTTCAGTTAGGTTTGATGGTTGCCGAGCATGGACAGCCCGCTTCAAATCATCCCACAGATTCTCAATGATATTCAGGTCTGGGGACTGGGATGGCCATTCCAGAACATTGTACTTGTTCCTCTGCATAAATGCCCGGGTAGATTTTGAGCAGTGTTTTGGGTCGTTGTCTTGTTGAAATATCCAGCGCCGGCGTAACTTCAACTTTGTGACTGATTCTTCAACATTATTCCCAAGAATCTGCTGATATTGAGTGGAATCCATGCGACCCTCAACTTCCCAGTACCGGCACTGGCCACACAGCCCCACAGCATGATGGAACCCCCACCAAATCTTACTGTGGGTAGCAAGTGTTTTTCTTGGAACGCTGTGTTCTTTTGCCGCCATGCATAACGTCCCTTGTTATGAGCAAATAACTCAATATTTCATCAGTCCACAGCACCTTATTCCAAAATGAAGCTGGCTTGTCCAAATGTGCGTTTGCATACCTCAAGCGACTCTGTTTGTGGCGTGAGTGCAGAAAAGGCTTCTTCCGCATCACTCTCCCATACAGCTTCTCCTTGTGCAAAGTGCGCTGAATTGTTGAACGATGCACAGTGACACCATCTGCAGCAAGATGATGTTGTAGGTCTTTGGAGGTGGTCTGTGGGCTGTTTTTGACCGTTCTCACCATCCTTTGCCTCTCCGATATTTTACTTGGCCTGCCACTTCTGGCCTTAACAAGAACTGTGCCTGTGGTCTTCCATTTCCTCACTATGTTCCTCACAGTGGACACTGACAGCTTACATCTCTGCAATAGCTTTTTGTAGCCTTCCTCTAAACCATAATGTTGAACAATCTTTGTTTTCAGGTCATTTGAGAGTTGTTTTGAGGCCCCCATGTTGCCACTCTTCAGAGGAGAGTCAAAGAGAACAACAATTTGCAATTGGCCACCTTAAATACCTTTTCTCATGATTGGATGCACTTGTATATGAAGTTCAAGGCTTAATGAGCTCACCAAACCAATTGTGTGTTCCAATTATTCAGTGCTAAGTAGTTACAGGTATTCAAAGCAACAGAATGACAAGGGTGCCCACATTTTTGCATAGCCTATTTTTCACATCTGATTTAATTTCATACAACTTAATATTGCTACACTAAAAATCTTTGTCTGGACAATACCCCAGTACTCAGCTTTTATTAGAAAATGAATGGCATGCCACTGTGATCATTTTCTGTGACGACAGAGTAAATGATTATGCAGCCTCAGAGGGGTGCCCAAACTTGTTCATACGACTGTACCTACTTATTTCATGAACAAAGTTATACAACACACAATGCCCCTGTGTGAAAATGTAATTGCTCCCCTTTACCCTCAATAACTGGTTGATCCACCTTTAGCAGCAATGACTCCAACCAAACACTTCCTGTAGTTGTTGATCCACTTCCTGTAGTTGTTGATCCACTTCCTGTAGTTGTTGATCCACTTCCTGTAGTTGTTGATCCACTTCCTGTAGTTGTTGATCCACTTCCTGTAGTTGTTGATCCACTTCCTGTAGTTGTTGATCCACTTCCTGTAGTTGTTGATCCACTTCCTGTAGTTGTTGATCCACTTCCTGTAGTTGTTGATCAGTCTCTCACGTCGCTGTGGAGGAATTCTGGCCCGCTCTCTTCCATGCAGAACTGCTTTAACTCAGAAACAGTTGTGGGTTTTCCAGCATGAACTGCTCGTTTCAAATCCTGCCACAACATCTCTACTGGTATTAGGTCTGGACTTTTGACTAAGCCATTTCAAAACTTGAATTGTTTGATGTAGACTTGTATGTTTTGGATCATTGTCTTTCTGCATGACCCAGCTGTGCTTCAGCTCACAGACAGACAGCCTGACATTCTCCTGTCCCCAAACCATCACACTACCACCACCACGCTGACCCCAAACCATCACTCTACCACCACCATGCTGACCCCAAACCATCACACTACCACCACCATGCTGACCCCAAACCATCACACTACCACCACCATGCTGACCCCAAACCATCACACTACCACCACCACGCTGACCCCAAACCATCACTCTACCACCACCATGCTGACCCCAAACCATCACACTACCACCACCATGCTGACCCCAAACCATCACACTACCACCACCATGCTGACCCCAAACCATCACACTACCACCACCATGCTGACCCCAAACCATCACACTACCACCACCATGCTGACCCCAAACCATCACACTACCACCACCATGCTGACCCCAAACCATCACACTACCACCACCATGCTGACCCCAAACCATCACACTACCACCACCATGCTGACCCCAAACCATCACACTACCATCACCATGCTGACCCCAAACCATCCCACTACCACCACCATGCTGACCCCAAACCATCACACTACCATCACCATGCTGACCCCAAACCATCCCACTACCACCACCATGCTGACCCCAAACCATCACACTACCATCACCATGCTGACCCCAAACCATCCCACTACCACCACCACGCTGACCCCAAACCATCCCACTACCATCACCACGCTGACCCCAAACCATCACTCTACCACCACCACGCTGACCCCAAACCATCACACTACCACCACCACGCTGACCCCAAACCATCACAGTACCACCACCACGCTGACCCCAAACCATCACACTACCACCACCACGCTGACCCCAAACCATCACAGTACCACCACCACGCTGACCCCAAACCATCACACTACCACCACCATGCTGACCCCAAACCATCACACTACCACCACCATGCTGACCCCAAACCATCACAGTACCACCACCATGCTGACCCCAAACCATCACAGTACCACCACCATGCTGACCCCAAACCATCACAGTACCACCACCACGCTGACCCCAAACCATCACACTACCACCACCATGCTGACCCCAAACCATCACAGTACCACCACCATGCTGACCCCAAACCATCACAGTACCACCACCATGCTGACCCCAAACCATCACAGTACCACCACCATGCTGACCGTTGGGATGAGGTCCTTACTGTGGAAAGCAGTGATTGGTTTTCACCAGACATAATGGGACCTGTGTCGTCCAAACAAATGTAATACTTTTGACTCATCTGTCCAGAGAACATTCTACCCAGAGTCTTGATGATCATCCAGGTGCTTTTTTAGGCAAACTGGAGTCAACTTTTGAAACGACACGGGTCCCATTTTATTTTTAGGGGTTATTTGTAAACTCAGGTTCCCTTAATATTAGGTTTTGGTTGAACATGTGATAAAATTCAGTATCAAAAATATGCTAAAATAGTGACAATCAGGAAGTGGGGGGAAATCGTTTTTCATGGCACTTTATATTATAGCACCACTCTCCACAGTCATTTCCCCCCGGTGATTTACAACCAACCAATCAATTGCAATTTCATGTGACATTGACCGTGTCTGGTGAAAGGGTCAGGACAACAATGAGCCCAGCGTGTATAGACGGTCGATATGTGGCGTGACCTCCAGTCCCTAACTCAGCCACACACAGCTCCTTATACCTCCAGGCATTTGGGAGGACAAAGGCCAAATCAGCCCTTTTTAGTCCAGTCAATCTATAAAATCTGATTAGCCTTGTGTGGTCTTTCTCCCTCTCTCTCCCTCCCTGTCTTTCCATCCTTGCGGTATTTTGCCAGATTTTTTTGTTTTTGTGGGGAGAAGTGGGTAATGTTTATGGTCCCCTTTTTCAAAAAGCCAAATGTTTTACCACATTCTGGTCGGCATTCGCCCTTCTTTATATAGCCATTGTCTAACCCGCAACTGAGCAAGGGACATTCAACTTTGACCCTGTTGCAACTGTGACAGAGAGCTTGACATGCACTGCTTTAATGTGTTCATTTTCCTGTTCTGGTGAATATTTTGTTGTTGTCTACAGTTAAACTCAAAACATTGTCAGATATGTCCTGGTTATTAGGCTATATGAGCTGCCTAGCCAACTAATTAGCTATATACACTGCTCAAAAAAATAAAGGGAACACTTAAACAACACAATGTAACTCCAAGTCAATCACACTTCTGTGAAATCAAACTGTCCACTTAGGAAGCAACACTGATTGACAATACATTTCACATGCTGTTGTGCAAATGGAATAGACAAAAGGTGGAAATTATAGGCAATTAGTAAGACACCCCCAATAAAGGAATGGTTCTGCAGGTGGTGACCACAGACCACTTCTCAGTTCCTATGCTTCCTGGCTGATGTTTTGGTCACTTTTGAATGCTGGCGGTGCTTTCACTCTAGTGGTAGCATGAGACGGAGTCTACAACCCACACAAGTGGCTCAGGTAGTGCAGTTCATCCAGGATGGTACATCAATGCGAGCTGTGGCAAAAAGGTTTGCTGTGTCTGTCAGCGTAGTGTCCAGAGCATGGAGGCGCTACCAGGAGACAGGCCAGTACATCAGGAGACGTGGAGGAGGCCGTAGGAGGGCAACAACCCAGCAGCAGGACCGTTACCTCCGCCTTTGTGCAAGGATGTGCACTGCCAGAGCCCTGCAAAATGACCTCCAGCAGGCCACAAATGTGCATGTGTCAGCATATGGTCTCACAAGGGGTCTGAGGATCTCATCTCGGTACCTAATGGCAGTCAGGCTACCTCTGGCGAGCACATGGAGGGCTGTGTCCGGCCCCACAAAGAAATGCCACCCCACACCATGACTGACCCACCGCCAAACCGGTCATGCTGGAGGATGTTGCAGGCAGCAGAACGTTCTCCACGGCGTCTCCAGACTCTGTCACATGTGCTCATGTGCTCAGTGTGAACCTGCTTTCATCTGTGAAGAGCACAGGGCGCCGGTGGCGAATGTGCCAATCTTGGTGTTCTCTGGCAAATGCCAAACGTCCTGCACGGTGTTGGGCTGTAAGCACAACCCCCCCTGTGGACGTCGGGCCCTCATACCACCCTCATGGAGTCTGTTTCTGACCGTTTGAGCAGACACATGCACATTTGTGGCCTGCTGGAGGTCATTTTGCAGTGCTCTGGCAGTGCACCTCCTTGCACAAAGGCGGAGGTAACGGTCCTGCTGCTGGGTTGTTGCCCTCCTACGGCCTCCTCCACGTCTCCTGATGTACTGGCCTGTCTCCTGGTAGCGCCTCCATGCTCTGGACACTACGCTGACAGACACAGCAAACCTTCTTGCCACAGCTCGCATTGATGTGCCATCCTGGATGAGCTGCACTACCTGAGCCACTTGTGTGGGTTGTAGACTCCGTCTCATGCTACCACTAGAGTGAAAGCACCGCCAGCATTCAAAAGTGACCAAAACATCAGCCAGGAAGCATAGGAACTGAGAAGTGGTCTGTGGTCACCACCTGCTGCACCATTCCTTTTTTGGGGGTGTCTTGCTAATTGCCTATAATTTCCACCTTTTGTCTATTCCATTTGCACAACAGCATGTGAAATGTATTGTCAATCAGTGTTGCTTCCTAAGTGGACAGTTTGATTTCACAGAAGTGTGATTGACTTGGAGTTACATTGTGTTGTTTAAGTGTTCCCTTTATTTTTTTGAGCAGTGTATATATATCTTTTTTTTTTCTTCAATAATCGCTGATCTGGCTTTCAGGTCAGTCAATGAAAATGTCCTTTTCTCTTCAGTGTTACCAGAACCATGCACGTCGCCTTACATCGGCCATCTTCTGGTCTCCCGGTATTCTGCAACGTTACCACAGGTGTCATTTAACAATCTGTTAAAACACAAGCCCCCACTGCTAGTGATTATCCAGACTAATCTGTATATGTTTCAAGTCTAGCCAACTTGGATCTATTTGCTAGACGATAAGGTAGAACCGGTTGAATAGTTATGTCCTCACCCTTTGTGTCTCCAGCTGTTTGAACAGAAAGCCTTGCCACAACATGTTCACATGTTAATCATGTCGCCTACCGTGTTCCTCAGAATGAAAAATTAGTTTCCTTACGCAAATCTTTTTAATGCTCATTTGCAGATTCTATCAAACACAGACTAGACAGCGGGCGGTACGTGGTGGAAACTGAATATTTATTTCATGTTCGTTGAGACTCCCATCTTACCTGGGCTCTGTTCTAAATGTTGGGAGTTTGGACATATAAAACGGGTATCATGACGAAGGTTAACTTCTCCTCTGTTATAGGACGTAATGTGTGTCTGTATGACTGATTCTGTTGGAGCAAACGTCACATGCAAATAGCGAGTTGAAACGGTTTATTGTCAGAGGGAAAGAAGTGATTATGTTTATAATTTAACCTTTTACTTTATGTAACCTTTGTTTCCCCAAACAGTAGTCCTTTAAAAAAAAAATTGTTTACCTTTTATTTAACTAGGCAAGTCAGCTAGCCCCGATGTTCAACAAGCAGCTGTCCACATATTTTTGGGCATCCCCCTATTCATTCCCCCTATTCATTCCCCCTATTCATTCCCTCTATTCATTCCCCCTATTCGCTCCCTCTATTCATTCCCCCTATTCATTCCCCCTATTCATTCCCCCTATTCATTCCCCCTATTCATTCCCCCTATTCATTCCCCCTATTCATTCCCTCTATTCGCTCCCTCTATTCGCTCCCTCTATTCATTCCCCCTATTCATTCCCTCTATTCATTCCCCCTATTCGCTCCCTCTATTCGCTCCCTCTATTCGCTCCCTCTATTCGCTCCCTCTATTCGCTCCCTCTATTCATTCCCTCTATTCGCTCCCTCTATTCGCTCCCTCTATTCGCTCCCTCTATTCGCTCCCCCTATTCGCTCCCCCTATTCGCTCCCTCTATTCGCTCCCTCTATTCGCTCCCTCTATTCCTTCCCTCTCTTCGTTCCCTCTCTTCGTTCCCTCTCTTCCTTCCCTCTCTTCCTTCCCTCTCTTCCTTCCCTCTCTTCGTTCCCTCTCTTCCTTCCCTCTCTTCCTTCCCTCTCTTCCTTCCCTCTCTTCCTTCCCTCTCTTCCTTCCCTCTCTTCCTTCCCTCTCCTTACTATGGCAAGTAGGAGCGAAGGATACTGCCCTGTGTTTTTGTGTTGCTGGCTTGCAGTGAAATCTCTCTCCGTTGAGCAAGTAGCCTGTATCATGGTGACGTCCAGATGGTTACTACCACTATTACAAGTTATTTATTGTGTAAGATGCTGTCCTATTCTCAGTAAAAATCTCATTTGATGGAACAAATTTGACCACGTTTGTTACGCCGATGACGTGACTGCCTACCGCTGGCTGGTGAGAAGCACCTCGATACAACACTGGTCCGTCCCACAGGCTTGTCGTGACGTTAGCTGGCATGTCACGGTGCCGTCCAGATGACCAATACTACAAGTTATTTCTCCCATTTGAAATAATTATCCGTTTTAATGAGCCTCGTCCTGTTGCCAACTAGTTATCTGGGAACTAAAGGCTCGTCAGGATGACTGGCTGAACCCCATCCATTCATCTACACACTCTGCTCTCAGCTGCACGACATGCGGACATTTGGGCATCGGGCATGTCCGTATTGTCTCTCACGGGACAGAGAGGAAAGCAGTGGGTTGTGGGGAGGCAGTAGGTCATGAGGTGGGGGGAGGTTGGCTGGGAGAAGAGAGAGGCATGGGGTGTTTGAGTGCCTTTTTAACTCTTCAGAGTCCTGGCTCTGCTCGGGAATCAGTGGATAAACATGATACTTTGCTGAGAGACGGAGGGGGGAACAGTTAGCAGCACTGGACTAAAGAATGAACGGCGTCTGTGGAGATTGCACACACAAGATGTACTGTAAAGTCTTCCAAGACCGCCAGTCTCTCTCCAACTGAACGTTCAGGTCGTTAGCTCCTAAGACTACCCGTATATAGTGGAATAACAGGGAGTTAGTGAATGGTGGGCTATTGATCCCTGACATCTGACTTCAAAACCGATGTTCCTGTGACGATAATAATCTGTCAGGGTCCTGAACATATTCTGCTGATTCCCGTATTGATTTATCCTCTAATGTAATACGTTTGAGCAGAGCCCTGCGTTTCTTATGGTTGTTGTCCTACCTCTCGCTGAACAGCACTGTTTCTGTAACGGGCCGGTTCTGTTACCAGAGACGGGCTGTAACGGGCCGGTTCTGTTACCAGAGACGGGCTGTAACGGGCCGGTTCTGTTACCAGAGACGGGCTGTAACGGGCCGGTTCTGTTACCAGAGACGGGCTGTAACGGGCCGGTTCTGTTTCCAGAGACGGGCTGTAACGGGCCGGTTCTGTTTCCAGAGACGGGCTGTAACGGGCCGGTTCTGTTACCAGAGACGGGCTGTAACGGGCCCGCTCTGTTTCCAGAGACGGGCTGTAACGGGCCGGTTCTGTAACTGAGAGCTGGGTAAACTAGACTCTGTCAGTGGAAAACAATCTTCTGTGTTTACCAGTTGGCCCTCAACGCCTTTTCTGCCCGTGCTGTTGAAGATGCACTCTGAACCGGGTCGTGTGGAAGACGATTTGACTTGTAGGAATATATAGTTATGGGAGACGAAACAAAGGAAGGCCGCAGTACCAGGATCTCCTTGTGAAATGTGACGTCCAACATAACTCTTTTATTGTGTTGTAGTCTTCCAAACACCTGTTGTGTTGTTCCGACTTCTGTAGGAGTTTTTCCTTCCAAACATTGCATCAGTCTATTTAAGCCATTTCATTGTTTATATGTACCGATGTGATACCAGAACACTGGTTAATGGAATGTGACTCCCTGTTAGATTTCTCAGCCCTTTCACTTCCTTTATAGAGGAAAGCACCAACTGAGGTCTACTCAAATATTGGCCAGGACTTTCTTTGAAAATTCCATTTGCCTTTGTCTGCTGGTCTTCCTCTGGCTGGCTGGAGGAGGGAGGGATGGAGAGGGAGGGATGGAGAGGGAGGGATGGAGAGGGAGGGATGGGGAGGGAGGGAGGGAGGGGGAGGGAGAGAGGGAGGGAGGGAGGGAGGGAGGGAGGGAGGGATGGATGGATGGAGAGGGAGCGGGGAAGTGAGGCATCAGGTGTAGGTCATGTTTAATAGATTATTCCAGGCTGGTTAGCTGGTTAAATTGGCACCTATCCGGACTTAAATTAGCACGATTCACCCATCGCTTCCGAGAGCATGTGACTGTGGTAACTCTGCGAGCCAAAGCCGTGTCTGCTCAGTGAAGCCCGCAATACGACACGACAGGCCTGTAGGGTTTAGTCAGTCAAGGGTACAGCACTCATCTCCTCCAGACTAAAATCTGTGCTTGAGACGCTGGTCCCATACCCCCCTCAGCGTCTCCCTCTCACTTCACCTGACATGAAAGAACACGTTGGCCTCAAACGCTGGGAGCAAACTGAGGGAGGAAGGGGGAGAGAGATGAGGGGGTGGGGGGGACACAACAGAGGATAGCCTGGAGGGACGAGGAACTGAAGAGGTTAATGACTTGGACTACCAGCGAGCGGAACGAATGGTTGTTGTCACTAATCAAATAAAACCAGGGCTTTGCTCTCCCATAAATATCTGACCTAGTATACTTGGCATTGAGGTTAGTGGTTTACATTGGGTTTGTTTCGGGGAGAGGGACTGGGAGAGGGAGGTGGAGGGGGACGGGGAGGAGGGGGAGGAGGAGAGAGAG